>NC_057419.1:129345542-129355924 GCF_019320065.1 Cervus canadensis | reverse complement strand
ATTCCCATCTCTTGAAGAATTTTCACAGTTTGTTGTGATCCACACAGTCAATGGCTTTGGCATAATCAATAAAGCAGAAGTAGATGTTTTTCTGGAACTCTGCTGCTTTTCCTATGATCCAACGGATATTGGCAATTTGATCTCTGGTTCCTCTGCCTTTTCTAAATCCAGCTTGAACATCTGGAAGTTCATGGTTCATGTATTGTTGAAACCTGGCTTGGAGAATTTTGAGCATTACTTTGCTAATGTGTGAGATGAGTGCAATTGTGCGGTAGTTTGAGCATTCTTTGGCATTGCCTTTCTTTGGGATTGAAAACTGATCTTTTCCAGTCCTGTGGCCACTGCTGAGTTTTCCAAATTTGCTGGCATATTGAGTGCAGCACTTTCACAGCATCATCTTTTAGGATTTGAAATAGCTCAACTGGAATTCCATCACCTCCACTAGCTTTATTCATAGTGATGCTTCCTAAGGCCCATACTATTTGTCCTTAATTTACCGATGAGTTAACCAAATCACTTCCTAGCTGTGTGCATCTGTCCCTGCTCTTCAGTCTCTCTGCACGTCACCTTTCTCATCTATAAAATGTGGAGGAAGAAACTTTTCCACAAAAGAAAAGTGAAAGAGGAAGACCCAGGGTCACAAAAGCAGGATGTGACAATGCCAGCATTAGACTGCAAGCAGTCTGACACTGGAGCCCATATATGCCCCAGGGTCCAATAGGTGTGATATGCTGGTTCACTCAGTCAGTCAACAAATCTTTAGAGCCTCTAATAGGAGCCAGGCACAGATTTAGGAGCTGGGGATACAGCAATGAACAGGACAGCCACAACCTCTGTTGGCATGTAACTCACAGGCGCATGGAGCTTGTATCTTCTGGCTCCGAATGTTGGAATAAACCAAGAGAGATGTCTTTGAGTTCAACCGGGAGGTGTCCAAAAGGAAACTCTCCAGGAACTCCTATTGGCCAAGGGAGACTATGGATGGGGACAGGGTCCTGCCTGGCTCTGTGACCTTGCCCTCTATGCCTTCCTCATCTTGCAGAGACCTGGCGAACAGTGGTGTGCTGGAGCCAGCTTGCCAGGCTTCCTGCAGCTCTTCCCAAGCCCGTGTGCAGTGATGTCAAGTTGGCAGTTTAAAACCAGCTGTGGTGAGCATAATGCCAGCTGGGAAACCAGCAGATGCTATAAACCATGGCACTGTTTCTCTGAGAGTGGGTTGCTCAACACTGACCAGCACACTATCACTGGAAGCCTTTCGTAGACAGGTGGATGGCTGCCTCTCCCAGAGACGGTGGGCTGAAGCCATCGCCACCTGACCTTGAGAGAATGCTAGTTGCCCTTCCCCTCCTTCTGCAGAGCCTCAATCCTGCTTCTCTTGTATGTTTTCTATCCCCCAAGTTCAACCGAGCCCAGTTGAGCCTGGAATCCTGAGCAGCTTCAAAGTAAATATTATCATTATGACCCTTTGTGCTCTTCACAGGCATTCTCTGTTGCTGGCACATTCAGAGGGTTGAATCTCTTTGGGGTTCCTTCCCAGTCGAATGTTTGCACTGCTGACTCAAGTGGTTCCTCCAAGGTTTCCTGTACTATATCTAGAATCCTGGGATCCTAGTGATTTCTAAAGCTAAGGGACTAGTAGATTTTTTAGAGGGGGAGGGGAATCTCATCCCATTCAGTAATTATCGTATTTATTGTCAACTGTTGGAAAAGAAACATAATATGCTCATACCCATGTGTCTGGCCCTCTAAAAATAATCGTAGATGTCATTATCAGGGCCCTTGTGTAAAAACTATGCTCTTGATTCATTAAAAATTCTCCCTCTCTGGAGAAGGAAATGGCAACCCACTCCAGTATTCTTGCCTGGGAAATCCCATGGGCAGAGGGTCCCTGTGGGCTAAAAAAAAAAAAAAAAAAAATTCTCCCTCTCAATTCCATACTGGAGTGGGTAGCTATTCCCTTCTCCAGGGGAGCTTTCTGACCCAGGGATTGAACCCAGGTCTCCTGCAGGCAGATTCTTTACCGTCTGAGCCACCCATCAGGGAAGCCTGTTTCCCTCACACACATGTGCACATAGGTGTGTAAGGTACTCACTCTGCTGCTGGGGCCTCTGATCAGAGCCCAGCACCAGATAAACACTGCTGTGATAAAGATATCCTAGGTCTCTGTTAATAACCAAGGCTGGGATTAGCATAATTTTACATTTACTTAAAATTTACTTAAAATGCCTGATCAGAAAAGAAAAGAAAGTCCTTTGGGGAAACATACCCTATGAAAACAGAATGGTTTTCTAGCCATCATTAAGGGAGTAAAACTGACCGTTTTGCACAGCCAGTAGGCATGAAAATATGGTCACTGAAGGTTCTGTGAGAGAAACGATCACCTTCAGCGGCCAAGCCAGGGACCCTTCGCCAAGTCAGCGACAGCACCCCGCCCCATGGCCAGGCTGAGATGGCAGCCAAAGAGCCACTGTAAGCCACTTGTGACTTAGGGCCAACATGTGGGTTCTCAGAGCAAGGACAGGCTTGGGAGCCCAGCCAGAGACGGGGATGTATGAGTTGCAGGCTTTTGTGGATCAGGGATGGGGAATGAAATTAACCCAATCTGGGCAGGTGCATGCAAGGGGTGCACCCTCAGGGCTAAAAGGGGAGTTACTAGGGCACCCATTTCCTGAAACTTCATCAGTAGGGAGAGGAAGAGAAGGGGTGACTCCTTGGGTGTAAGGGTCTCCTTTCTCCCCTTTTCCTCTTGGAGGGTCTGTCCCCAGCAGTTGAGCAATTCTATCCCTGCAGGCACAGTGAAGCAGTTACAGTTGTAACTGCGTGGGTGAGTGGGGGTTTACTATTTCTCCCACCCACTTTGCCTGGAGCTTGGTTGCCTCTTCCTCTGGGCCCTAGGAGAGCCTGTGGTCCGAATGGCCAATTACCCCACACTTAGGCTCTCCCAAAGCTGTACCAGCCACTCAATTGCACTTGGTTTGAGAGGTTGACATGGGTGGGCCTTCACTTCTCATCCCCTTGACTTCAGCGCAGGTCATCCGGAGCTCTGGGAGGAATGCCAAGAGACTCCATCATGTTTGTGCGTAAGTTTTTCAGTAATCAAATGTTATGTGAAATAAGTTGGCCATCAGCCAAAGATGGGAAAGATCTGGCAGGGCTAATATTGGATGTGATGGCATTTGATCTTGATGTCGATCACCACAGCTGCTGTTTTGTATCCCTCTCCTAATAGAACTTCATCATAACCATGGGTCGACTTTTGGCATTTGAAGAATTAACAGCCTAGATGTGGACTTTCAGGCCCCTGATAAGTAATCTGTGAAGCATGTATTTTCATCTCATAGGCTTCAGAGCTGGACAGTGGGAGTGAGTCTTGTCACTACTGAGTGAGCCTAGCTGACCACCTGTCCCCCAGATGTAGAAGTGGCTTTGTTTTTTCTACTTGTCCTTGAGGGTGCAGTTATTCTCCTCCACGAAATGATCTGAGGAGTGCCAGGGATGGAGACAAAAAAATAAAAGAGTCCCACAAAAAGGAATGGCCTTAGTTAGAAAACATAACTTTAGACCATTAGAGTAAAATATGCAATTCAGTCGTGGTTCAGACCCTCAACATGAATGAACTCCCCATAAGGGCTATACAAAAATAAGAAAAGGCAATTAGCAAGTGTTTGAGTGTTCCAGTTGGCATGAAAACTGCCATTATTATGGTATTTGTACAGTCATTAAGGTTTGGAGGTACGTCACTGAAAATATGCAGGTATGCCTTACTGCACCGTATAGTGAAAATTATATGCTGTGATCATGTTTGTAAATCTGGGATTATTTAAGGTCTCAGCCAAGAGTTGGACAGGACTGAGCACAGCACGGCAGCAAGGTCTAAAGAGAGATTCTTAAAGAATGTCAGGGAACTGCTATTCCTCAGATGTGTTTGGTTGGAGTGTGACAGTTTCCAAAACACTTCTTGGTTCTCAAGAGGTGTTGCAGGCAGCAGTTACAGAAGCAGTGGGAGGAACAAAGGGTCAGGCAGACCTGGGTCCTTGTCATGGCTCCGCCACTTATCCTGTGTGGACTCAGGTAAGTCCCTTATCCTCTGGAGTTTCTTTGTCTCCCTCTGTTCCTTGAGGCTACTTGCTGCTGCTAAGTCACTTCAGTCATGTCCGACTCTGTGCGACCCCAAAGACATCAGCCCACCAGGCTCCCCCATCCCTGGGATTCTCCAGGCAAGAACACTGGAGTGGGTTGCCATTTCCTTCTCCAATGCATGAAAGTGAAAAGTGAAAGTGAAGTCGCCCAGTTGTGTCCGTCCCAGAGTCCTAGTAAGGACCCAAATTACTAACACAGGAAAGTGTTTGAGAAGTATAGTGAGTGGTTCCTGCGGAGATAATTCATTCATTCATTTCATGTACATCATTGAACTCTCTTTGTGCTGTGATTAGCACAGTAGAGGTGACTAAGACACGGTTCCCACACTTGAGACTAAAGATCCAGGCACAGATACACTTCAAGGGAATAAAAGAACTTGCCACATAGCTGTGTGGTCCCTGCGCTTAGGCTCAAACTGTACCAAGCACAGCAGGGCTGCAGAGGAAATGGACAGACCCAACCCACTGCCCACAGCTGGGAAGCAGGCATCTTTCCAGCGCCGTTACCTCCCTCCCAATTCTGCCCTGGCTCTTATTCTCTACGTCAGAACAAACCTGACAAGAGCTGGTCAGCTCCCTCACAGAATTTCCACTGGGTGTCACACAGCTCAGTTCCCCCCACCCCCAAGGGATGGCCCCACATTCTGGTCTGGGCAGAGAAAAAAAAAAAGCATAATTACAGCCAGCTGCTCACAAAACAAGCAGAGGGATAAAAGAAGAAGAGGGGGAGAAATACTCTTGCAGATAGATCAGAACAACACACTAACGAACCTAATTACCTGCCAAGCCACATCCAGCCATTAAGGATCCATATTCTGTAATAGAATTTCCTGCTATGGAAATACTCACCCACGCACAGGATGTTGAAGCAGAAGCCCTGGCTGACTGACTTATTCACCAGCTGGTCGGGCAAGCTGTCAAACCCCACATGTCCAGCCAGGGGGACCGTTCGGCAACCTTCACCCTAATTTGGAAAGGGAGGAAGGGGAGAAAATGAGGACGTGCTTACAGGCAACCTGGGTCTCACTTTCCCATCCCAGTGCCCTCTGTGCTAGGAAGGAACACACACTCGGGGAGTCAGGCTCATCTCCCCTTAGCTAGTTCCTGATCCAAAGCAAAATGACCCATTAGCTTACAAATCATGGATGCTTGGGTTCCGGCATCCTTGAGGCTCCATAATGAATGTCAATACAGTTCACAAGCAGCCAACTATAGAGGGGGCTTGTACGGGGTTGGGGGTGGGGTAAGAGGATGAGAACACTGGGGCCGGAGGTTCCCATTCTTGGGTTAACTCTCCTGTTGGAGACGATATTATGTTATAGGTGATTGGGAGACTCAATACGCTAACACACATGTAACGAGCTTAGGACAAAGCCTGGAATACATATAAGTGTTCAGCAAACATGACAAAGAAACTTCACAAAAGCAATTACTGGGATTTCCCTGGTGGTCCCCCATTAAAGAACCCACCTTCCAATGTAGTCATTGCAGGTTTGCTCCTTGGACGGGGAACTAAGATTCCACATGCCAAGGGGTGACTAAGCACAAGTACCACAATTAGAGAAAGCCCACACTCAGCAACCAAGACCCAGGGCAGCCAAAAAAAAAAAAATTAATAAAATTTTAAAAAGCAATTACTCCTCTCTCTAGGGCACTTTGGGGGATCTAACCAAGGTGGCACAACCTCAGGCAGGTCTGAGCGGGAGTCCCACATTCGACCTCCTGACCTCAGACAAATTTACTCAACTTCTCGAAATCTCCGCATCTGTAAAACCAGGCAGTAGCAGTTACTACCTCGTAGGACTGGTGTGAGGACTGGATAGGATAAAGCTCTTCAAGCCCTGAGCACGGGGCCTAGCGTGTGATAAATACTCCAGCGACTGTAGCTGCAGCTCTGACTGCACTGTGACGTCCTCCTCCCCCTCAGACCCTCAAACAATAGGCGATGCCATGGAACACTTTGCGACAGTCCAGCTACACAGCTGCCCTCGGCCTGCCCCAGGTTCCCTGGTCTCCATCGGGGTCAGGTAAGCCATTCGCAGCCCTGGAAAGCAGGGAGCCTTTGCTCTGCCTGCAGGTCCCAAGGGTTCTCATTGTTAGCAGTTCTACAAAACAGGGAGAACTTCACACTGAGGAAGGCTTCCAAGGAGCCAGGGGGCAGGACCGAAGGGGCTGCTTGTACTCAAGAAGCCGGCTAAGTGCTGGCGGCCCCAAGAGAGGGGTGCAGAGAGGAAAGGGGAAGCAGGAGACAGATGAGCTAGACAGTAGGGGTGGGCTACACAGGGAGTCAGACTTTCTGTTGGGTGTTCTGTTCTATACCCAGAAAGGTGCCAAGAGCAATCCAAAATGGACACAGAAGGTGCCAGGAGTCCTGTCCCAGCATCACCAGCTGTGCTAGCAGGCACCTCTCAGGCTGGACGGGCCCAGCTTTTCGACTCAGAACATCAGGGTAAATTTTTGCACTGAAACAGACAGACTGCTTTGGCGGGGGAGCCCCTCAGCAGCTGGCATTGCACCACTGGTTCCCAGACAGCCCTCCCCCCAGCGTGGGATCCAACTCCCATCAGTGCCACCAGGTCATTGAAGAGACAGGACGAGTGCCCGTGACTGCCATCTGGCAAGATGGTTACCCTCAAACATCCCATCCCACACACTCCCAGCAGAGTATTCTCAACAGACAACCATATGCCATCACTTGGTCCTGGCTGGTAGATTCTGGACCCCAGAGGGGTATCTGAAGACAGCTGAGTTTCATGAGTGGCCCGCATCACTTAGGGTTTGTTCTACATCTGCCCCTCTTTGCCTTCCCTCACCCCTTTCTCCTTCTTTTTATCAAAACAATCAAAGAGAGATATAAGTTTCCCACCATTCACTCTTGGTCCTCAAGGCTGCAGGGGAGACAGAAACCTAAGAGCCCATCTGCTTTCTTGATGGAGCCTCCTACTTAGCAGATCAGAAATTGGAATGGACTCAAGAGTCGAGGTTTCCTGAGCCCTATTTTATCGCCCCTGGCTGCCTCTTCCTGTCTCCAAATTCGGCACCATGAAACTTCCAACTGCTCCAAGGCCTCTGGTCCAAGTGCCAAAAGGTGAGGAAAGGGAATTTTCAAACTGAAGATAGTGAATGGCAGTGGGGAGGACTCCATATCTTATTCTTAAAGATTTAGTTCATTGCCAAAACCTCACCAAACACCCCTCAAATGGCCACAGTTATCTCCCACCTAGCCCAGTGCTGTGAGTGCCTGAAATAGCTGAAGAAAGCATATGGCCTTTCTTCCCCAGGCAATGGGGTTTGAAAGGGGCATTCTGAGTGTTTTGAGCAGGAAGGACCATGACACAAGTGGTGTTTTCAAAACATCATTCCAGCTGCTGGGCACTTGATCAGTGGGAGGAGAGAGAGGGCAGGGGCAGGAAGACATATTAGGGGGTGACTCCAATAACGCTGAACTGGCAGAATGACAAGCAGGCACTGTGACAATAAATGCTGGCTGAAATGAACTGATCTGACTTGGGACTCAGGAGGGAGGAACAAATTTGAGAGCCATCCTAGAGGAAGAATGAGACTCAGTGAGTGTTGGGGCAGAGACAGTAAAGGAACAATCAAAGCTGTCAGGCTGCAAGGTCCTAGGCTTGGGAGCTTGGATTGATGACACCAAGGGCAGAAAGTGGGAAGCCAGGAAAGGGTGCTTTAGTGGAAAAGTCTAAGATTCTCATTTCAGCTATTACTTTTAAATTACATTTATCAGATTTTTATAAGAGTAATCAATGTTCACTGTAGAAATTTTAAAACATATGGAAAATTATAAAGAAGAAAATAAAAATCACTCATAATATCACTCTCCAGAGATAATCGTCACTAATATTTATGTGTTGCCCTACAGTCTATATACTTCTTTCTCTATCTCTTTTTTATTTTTTTTTTACAAAATGGGATAATTCTGTATATATATTCCTTTTCATCACCTGGCTTGACAGATAATCTGACACTTAATATAGTATGGATGCTCTCTTGATTAATTAAGCATATTCTAAAACAACACATTTTTGGTCATGTAGCATTCCATTGTAAGAATTTACCACGTTTTTTCAACCCATCTTCCACTGCTAGACCTTTAGCCTGTTTCCAAGTTTGCAACCATTTTAAGTAATAATTCATGTTCTTACACGTTTGCATAGTCTCTGATTATTTCCTTAAGCTAAATTCCTAGAATTAAACCCTGCTGGGTCCAAGGGCACACACACTGGAAAGACTTCGGTACACATTGAGAAATCATTCAACAGAGAATATTACAAATGTCTATTTTCAACACCAGTGTGTGAGCGTGTCTGTTTACACATACTTAGACTAGCACTGCGCTTCTGAGGTTTTTTAACCATCATGAATTTTGTCACTGGAAAATGGCATCATGTCACTTAATTTGCATTTTATTAGTGAGAGTGAATTTTTTTTATTGTTCGACTGTGTATGTGATTGTGTCTATGTATATGTGAGTTACCTATCCATGTCTCTGCCGATTTTGTTAAAATGGGTGCTTGCCTTTCTCTTTTGGATTTGTAAAAGCATTTTCTATATTAAAGAAAGTGAGATAGTTTTGATTTTATGGTGACATATCTATCCAGAAGAAGTCCAGTATGTATTTAGCAATATGGAATTGCATGCTCAGGGAGAATTCAGGACTGAGACAAATTTAGGAGTGAGAAGTATGAAACTGGATGTGTTCTTCAAGAGACAGAACAGGGAGAAAAGAACTAAACATTGAATATAAGAAATGCCCACAAAAAAAAGAAAGAAATGCCCACAAGTAAGGAATGGGAAGATGAAGAGAATTCTTCCAAGAGGGAGGGAAATGATCAGGAAAGTAAGAGATGACCCAATAGTTTTCTATCACCAGAGGCCAAGGTTGAAGTCAGGAAGAATTACAAAGAAACAACCATTGGTCTGGATTTGGTGAAGGCCACTGGTAACTTTTAGAATCCTTTTTTACCTGGTGTCCAGTACTAGGAACTAGGGAACATGGGATCTGAACAATGTGTCTTTCTTGCTAACCAAGATTTAAGCAGTAAATTGTACGTCTCAGTCCTTGTAGCTGAGAAAGCTTCAAAAATGAATTTGTAAATGCAGTTCCTGCTTTAGGAAATCCTGTCTGGCGAGCACCATTCACTCCTGCTTTGATGAATCTTAGAAGATGTCAAGGTCACCATTATGAATATCAGCCCCATTGTTCAGAGGTAAATATATAGAGGTGAAAAGGACAGGATTTGGGCTGAGTGGACATTGACCCTATGACAGCCCCCAGAAGTTCCCCCCGCCCCACCCCATTCCTCTCTAAACCTCTGGTAGTTTATCTCTCTCCTATTTCTCCTTAAGGTGGTCTGATTAATTGAGGGCCTGATTGCTTTGATTGCAGTTCATTGAATGTTCCCTGGATTACAAAGTGCACAAGAGGAGATGGAACTGGCAACCTGGCCCAGCACATGTCACTAAACTCTTACCATCTTGAGTATCAGGTGGTGCCACGTCTGAGGCTTTAAACTGAGATGCTAGAAAGGACAGAGCCACCAAAATGCTAAATGGCTCATCTCCCATGACCCTGCAACCTTCCCTGAGAATTTACTCTACAGAAACTCACATGCCTATACAAAGATCCATGTACAGTACAAGGAACTTCATTACAGCATTATTTATAATACTGAAAACCTAGGGGGAAAAAACCTAAATGGCCGACAATGGGAAAATAGTTAACTAAATTATGGTAAGTGCACATTCTGGAATATTCTGCAGCCATTAAGAAGCATGCAGTAGGTCTAGAAATAGAATTACAGATCTAGAAATAAACTTTTGGTTACCAGGGAATAAGGAGGGGCAGAGATAAATGGGGAGATTGGGATTGACATACACACTACTATATATATTAATAAAATAGGTAACTAACGAGGACCTACTGTATAGCACAGGGAACGCCACTCAATACTCTGCCATAACCTATATGAGAAATAAATCTAAAAGAGTAGATATATGTATAACAGAGTCACTTTGCTATACACCTGAAATTAATACAACATTGTAATTCAACTATGGTGGTGGTGGTTTAGTCATTAAGTCTTGTCCGACTCTTGAGACCCCCTGGACCGGAGCCCGCCAGACTCTCCTGTCTGTGGAATTCTCCAGGCAAGAATACTGGAGCAGGTTGCCATTTCTGTCTCCAGGGAATCCTCCCTATCCAGGGATTGAACCCACGTCTCC
>NC_057419.1:129191596-129345532 GCF_019320065.1 Cervus canadensis | reverse complement strand
AAATAGATGGGGAAACAATGAAAACAGTGAGAGACTTTATTTTTGGGGCTCCAAAATCACTACAGATGGTGATTGCAGCCATGAAATTAAAAGAAGCTTGCTCCTTGGAAGAAAAGCTATGACCAACCTAGACAAAGTATTAAAAAGCAGAGAGACATTACTTTGCCGATAAAGGTCTGTCTAGCCAAAGCTATGGTTCTTCCAGTAGTCATGTATGGATGTGAGAGTTGGGCCATAAAGAAAGCTGAGCACTGAAGAATTGATGCTTTTGAACTGTGGTGTTGGAGAAGACTCTTGAGAGTCCCTTGGACTGCAAGGAGATCCAACCAGTCAATCCTAAAGGAAATCAGTCCTGAATATTCATTGGAAGGACTGATGCTGAAGCTGAAAGTCCAATACTTTGGCCACCTGATGTGAAGAACCGACTCATTGGAAAATACCCTGATGCTGGGAAAGATTGAAGGCAGGAGAAGGGGATGACAGAGGATGAGGTGGTTGGATGGCATCACCGACTCGATGGACAGGAGTTTGAGCAAGCTCCGGAAGTGGGTGATGGACAGGGAAGCCTGGCGTGCTGCAGTCCATGGGGTCACAAAGAGTTGGCCACGACTGAGCTACTGGACTGAAACTGAATGCACAGGTTTATTTGGGGGAATACAGAAGAAAATATATATAAGGTATTTATTTACAGTGGTGCCCACATAAGTAGGTGCTCCAGAAGCAATAACTTTTCTTATTACTACTCAAACCTGCTTATTTTATGGAAAAAGAGACTGGAATCCAGAAAAGGGGGAAGGGCTCGGCTTAGGTGACACAGTCATTTAGTGATAACTCGCCTGGGACTCTGCATTTAACCACTTGCAACAACTGAACTGCACGAGGTACCAGAGGATGCAAACATTAACTGCAAATGAGGAAAAGGGTTAAGCTTTTCTTTGTCACAGTGGTGTTGAACTCGGGGTAGAGAGGTCAACACCAGACTATCACAGGGAATATAGCTTGAAAAAGCAGATTTCATATTCCATGTTTTAAAATGAAATCTTGAAAAAAAAAAATCTAGTGTTTCCAGGTTCCTATCTACATTAAGCCAAGTGAGAGGAAATCCTCTCTACTGGTGGAGATGACTTAAAAAGGGTTAAGAAAGCCTGCTGTCCACTCTTGAGGAGGGAGCAGGAGAGACAAATTGACCCCTGGGGACTCCTCAGGTTTCCTGCTGGAATGTAACAGCCAAGTCCCCACCTTCCTGCAGGGGCGTGGAATCTGCTGACCTGATCTGAGTTAGGCTCCCCTCCCACCCTCAATGCTCAGCCCAGGACAGCATCCCGGCTTAGGCTGGGTCTGTGCCAGCCGTGGAGAAGGACAGAGTTAGTTCCTCACCCCCACCAGCCTCCACATTGATGGCAACCTGGGCGGGAACACTGAGAGCAATGGGACCAGTTCTTGATTTTCTGCCCTCTTCTCGTGTTGCAATTCATCACAATTCCCTAGACACCCGCTGGGTCTTTTCTTCCAGACACTCATCATTGAGCGTCTAATTTCCACAGCCCTTTTGCGCTGGCAGGCATCCGGATGGTCATTTTCCCTGTTGCCCTGCCCTGCCCAGCCCGCCCAGCCTCCCTTTCTCCAGCTGCACAAACAGGGTGGGCCCCTCCCTCTGCTTACTGCTCCTGAGGGCTCTGTGTGAGCCTCTGCTGGGCGCTCTGGGGAGTCCTAGAAGCTGCCAGTCCCCTGCTCTCAGAGAAGTCTTAGGATCAGGGAGTCAGGGGCCAGCTCTGGGTGCTGGGGAGTCAGGGCCTACCACATCTCAGGCCATTCAGCAAAGAGCTCATGGAACAGGAGAAAGGGTCTGAAAGTGGGGTGTACAGGGATGATTTATTAGGCATGAACAAAGACGGGCTAAAATGTAGCTTGAGCCTCAGCGCCCTAGGGAAGGCAAGTTAGGGGGAGGAGCCACCCTGGTTTCCCAGCTCAGCGGTGCTGGCCCCTTTACAGTGGAGCTGCGCCCCACTTCGGGTGGGGAGGTGGATGTTGTGTGCCATTGCTCGGCCTAGTCTGCCACCTCCCATGGCAGAGGCCCCCCACCTTGCCAGATTTTTCTGGGGACCCGAATACTTCTGGTGCTCTTAGGGAGGGAAAGAAAGGGCCTCTTTTGAGAGAGTGTTTGCTGCTAATAGGTATAGCAGATCCTGGCTGGAAATGTGATCTGTGCAAGGAACATTTCCCTGCACCCCGGCACTCAACCGCATTAGTCAGACCTGGCTATGAAATCGGGCTGGGGGGCCGGGTAGCCAGGCTGAGTTGAATGTTCTCCTTGTTTTCCCTCTGTCTCACCAATCTCTCCACACAGAGAGCGCTCAGTAGAGACAGATATTTTTTTTCTTAATTTATTAGTTTTTAATTGAAGGATAATTACAATGCTGTGTTAGTTTCTGCACTACATCAACATGGATCGGCCATAAGTATACATATGTCCCCTCCTTCTTGAGCCTCTCTCCCACCTCCCACACCATCCCACCCCTCTAGGTTGTCACAGAGCCCTGGTTTGAGGTCCCTGAGTCAAATAGCAAATTCCCACTGGCTATCTGTTTTACATATATTGGTGTATATGTTTCCATGCTACCCTCTGCATTCATCCTGCCCTCTCCTTCCTGCCACTACCCACCCCCACCCCCCACTGTGTCCATAAGTCTGTTCCCTGTCTGCAATAGACAGATATTTTTAAAAGCACCTCCTGCATTCATAGCTCATTATTCGGGATGAAAGAGGTTTGCAAGATGCAAAGCTAGACACACCCAGAGGGTGGAGGAGAGATGGACCATTTATGGGTTATGGGTTGAGCAGCTATAACCCCAGCCCTGGACTGCCCTGGAGATAGTGCTGTTGGTCACAAAAAAGGACTTGCCAGGCCACGATTTGCCCGAGGCAAACCCGCTCCCCCCTGCTCCCCACCGGGAAAACCTGTCAATTCTTTTTTTTTTTTCCACAATGAAATATTTATTTTTTTTCATTTATTTTTATTAGTTGGAGGCTAATTACTTTACAATATTGTAGTGGTTTTTGCCATACATTGACATGAATCAGCCATGGATTTACATGTGTTCCCCATCCTGATCCCCCCTCCCGTCTTCCTCTCCATCCGTCCCTCTGGGTCTTCCCAGTGCACCAGCCCTGAGCACTTGTCTCATGCATCCAACCTGGGCTGGTGATCTGTTTCACCCTTGATAGTATACTTGTTTCAATTCTTATATTTCAAGGGATGGGAGCGGGGAAGGGGAGCAGAGGGATGATGATAACAGGGCAGCCCAGGTCTCCAAAGCGCAGTCCTTGGCTCCTGGCAGTGGCTGAATATACGTTGCAGCTCTCAGCTCTCAGGAATAACCTCCAAGAACCTTCACCAGTCCCCACAGCCCTGCCCCCACTCCTTAGTGTGAAAGCCAAGACTTTGAAATTCCAGTGGTTGAATTTATTAGTATCCTGCAGCCTGTTAGTTAAACAAACAAATGACTGGCTTGTTTGAAATCTAAAGGGAAGGATAATTTGTGGCCTGCTGAATTCCCTCCCCATTAGCTAAAAATGGTCTCCCCACTGGGATGTGCATCCCCTGCTGTCTGGGGCTGGCAGGGAATGGGGGGAGCTTGTTGAGAGGAGAGGATATTTATTTGAGGAGGGACTTCTGTCCCTTCTTTTAAACTTGAAGATAGCCCTTAAATTTTTCTTATGAAAGCTATACAAGTTCCTTGTAGAAAACTGGGACAATATAGAAAAGCATAAAGAAGGAAGTGAAAACCACACACAACCCCACCACCCAGACATGACTGTTTGGTAAGAGTGCTCTGTATGCCCTTCCAGTCTTTTCCTTAGGCATGACTTTGCCTCTCCATCATCTCCTTTTAACACGGTTTCTTTTTCTGAGTGTAAAAATGATGCACGCTCAATTTTCAAATAGTACAAAAATATGAAGACTAAAAGGAAAATTACCCCCATTCCACTATCCTGAGATGACTACTGCCAATACGTTGCTGCAGTTCCTTAGACTCCTTTTCACTTAACTGAGATCACCTAGTCCGTCTAGTTCTAGGCGCTCTTCACTTAGTGTCTTACTGTGTATGTTCTCCCATGTCAGTGAATATACATCCAAAATATGCATGAATGCATCACAGTTCATTCTTTCATTTTTCAGGAGAGACAGGTTTGGGCAAGTCCACCCTCATGGACACCCTGTTCAACACCAAGTTCGAGGGGGAGCCAGCCACCCACACACAGCCGGGTGTCCAGCTCCGGTCCAATACCTATGACCTTCAAGAGAGCAACGTGGGGCTAAAGCTGACAATTGTTAGCACGGTGGGCTTCGGGGACCAGATCAACAAGGAGGACAGGTAAGGGAGGCAGTGGGGTGGGGAGGCCGGTGGGAAGCCCACGGGGAGGAGCTCACCACCGGGTTCTTGCCAGACCTCTTGTCAGCAGAGAGCTCACTAGCGCCGCCTTCCGCCGGGGTTCCTGTCTATTTCAGTGCTCTACTCCACATGCTCTGCTGAAAGGAGGATGTCTTTCTCCTTCATTCAGCAAACATTTACTGAATTCCTACCTTGTGCCAGGTACTGCCATGCTCTCTAACAATCTAAAGAGGAATGACTTTGTCTCTGACCTCGAGGCAGTCACGGGGAAGCCTGGTCTTAAATCAACAAGTTCCTTTGAGGTGACCTCCTCTGTAAAGGACAGGGTACAGTGTTACAATGAGAACGGGAAGGAGAGAACAGTCAGCTCTCAGGGCGGGGTGTGGGGTGGGGAAGGGGGTGGGGGGAGGGGTGTTCAGGGAGGCCTGCACAGAGGAGGTGTGCCTGACCTGGCCTTTGAAGGGTGAACGATTTTGCTGGACAGACAAGGGAAGTTTGGAAAGGGCATTCCAGAGAGGGACAACAGCTTGTATGAAGGCAAAGGCTGTGGAAGACCATGGTATGCTGTAGGGGACTGCACTTGTTCTGTTCGGCTAGACCAGGGGTGGAGCTAGTGAAGGTTGTTTCAGGACCCTCACTTGCCCACGCCCCTCCAAAGCCCTGGAACTAATTTCTAGTCATTGTGTTGTTTGCTCTTTCTTGGAGGGCCCTTCAAATCATATAAGCTTAGGTCCCTGTGATAGCCACTCTGTCCCTGGGCTGGTGCTTGGCATGAGCTGGGGGAAAAGTGAGGGGAGATGAGCCTGAAGAGGTAAGAAGGGGCCGGATGATGGAGGGGTTAATAGAATAAAATAGGGTTAATAGAATAAATAAATAAAAGGGGTTAATAGAATAAAAAGCTCTACAAAGTAGAATGATGTGGTTGGATTGGCCTTTGAAGAAGGGGCTTTGGGATAGTATGGACATGGGCTGGAGAGCAGGAAGACCAACTAGGAGACTGTTGGACCAATTTGATGGAGGCCGGCGGTAAAACAGGGAAGAGGAGACAGATGGGGTAACTGTTGAGTAGGTAACTCAAGAGGACTTGGTAGAGGCTTGGTGTTGAGGTCGGGAAGGCAAAAGAAGAACCTAGAATAAGACTGAGATTTCTGGCTTTGGAGAGTGGACAGATGGTGGGGGCATTCGGTAAGAGGGACTCAAATAGAACCAGGTTTAAAAAGAACTAGCTCTGTTTTGGACACGGTGAGCTTGAGATGCCTGTGGCCTGTTGAGAGAGGAGGCGCCCTTCATCGGTTGGCAGCTGAATGTGCAGGCTTTTGAGGTGAGGAAAAGGCCTGTCCTGGCAAAAGACTTAGGTTATCAAGGTAGAGGGACTGTGTTCCAGCCGCAGACGTAAATAAGATCATCCAGGGAGTGGAGTTGAGTGAGGTGAACACTGTGCTAAAAACAAAAGCCTGGGGATGTTAAGTCAGCAGATGGAGGAAAAGACATCCTGGAAAGAGACTGAGTTGGAATAAGCAAAGAGGTGGGAGGAGAGACCGTGGGCGGTTGAAAATGGTGTGCCAGGGAGGGCCGGAGCGAGGCTCAGATGAGGACAGGATGAGGGCTGGGTTGAGGTGGGGAGGGTCAGACACCATCTGCATTTAACTAAAAATCATGTGTAATCCCACATGCTCTTCGCAGAAAAGGTCATTCATCATTTTGAGCAAAGTGTCTGCTCATCCTCTGAGAATCCCCTTGCTTCTTAGCAAATTTGTATCCCCAATTTTTCTATTTCTCCCTTAAAATAACAACAGCCACACTCATTTCCTTATAATGAATAGATATGTTTAGCTCCTTAAGATGTGAACTGAATTCTGTTTTCCATTTGAAATTCTAGATGAAGGACACCTCTGCTTTTTATAGGCTTGCTTATTGTGCTAATCTTGTATGGGGGAGAATAAATTAAACCCTGGGGAAAGGGGATATTTGGGTCACAATATGAGTGATTAATCTCAGCTGCAGATTGCTCAGCATCTCCTCAATTAAATATCTTACGGTTCTCAGTAACATACGTTCGATACGCCTAACATTGGAAAATGTCTGGATAATGATGGTTTGGGAGGGCTGAACTGATAGAACCCCTTAGAGGCTAATCTGCTTCTTTTATATTTTTAGTATGCTTACTGTTTTTCCTAATTATAAGTATGATACATGCTTATATCAAATAACACAAACTCGAATAAGTAGGAATGAGAAGCCTCCGGGAAATGGGCTGGGGAACAGTAGTAGAGTGAGTTCCAGGGATTTGTACCAAAAAGCCATGTTTTCTCCATTCTGACAAGGCCAGGAGGGCATAGATAGGTCAGTGCAGCTGCACTAAAATAGAGCATCAGAAAGCCCTGCTTTACCCAGGATGCAGAGGTAAACTGAGGAGAGCAGGGACGAAGGCTAGAGCCTGGGGAAAGGCACTATTTTTTAAGAAAAAGAACCATAAACTGGACTTCATTAAAATTAAAAAGATTCACACTATTAAGGAATTGAAAAGACATGTCACAGACAGGGAGAAAACATTTGCAAATCATATGTCTTATAAAGGACTTGTAACCAGTGTATTTTAAGAAAGTTTGCTTTTCCCAAATAAGACAACAACCCAATTAAACAAGTGAGCAAAAGATCTGAATACACATTTCACCAAAGAATATACATGCATGATTCATAAAAACATCAAAAGATGCTCAACATCATTAGCCATTCAAGAAATGCAAATCAAAGCCACAACGAGTTATCACTTCACACCCACTAGAATGGCTATAACCAAAAAACAGAAAACAGCAAGTATTGGTGAGGATGTGGAGAAATCAGAACCCTCATGACACTGCTGGCGGGAAGGTAAATGGTACAGACACTTCGGAAAAGAGTGTGGGAGTCTCTTCAGAAGTTAAACACAAGCTTGTCATAAAAGCCAGCAATAGCACGCCTAAATATATACCCACGGGAAATGGAAATGGGAAGGCCACCATTTGAAAGATGCTGGAGCAAAAGGAGCTGGAGGGGGAGACAGAGCACAGGCTGGAAAAAGAGGCGTGCTTAGGGACCTAGGCTTTGGGCTCTGACAGAGCTGGGTTTGGTCCCATCCTGCTACCTATTAATTTAAGGATGTTGCACGGGTGTTTTGTTTGGGTCTCACCCTATCCATAACCAGTGTTGTGGTTCTTATGATTGCAAGATACCCTTGGTAACAACCATCAGGCAACTTGAAGGGGAAAAGGGGTTTATTACTCACAGGTCCTGGAAAGGAGAAGGCATACCTGGGGCCACACAGCAAGGTTGAGGGTCAAGGGTAAAGAAAGAGAGAGAGAGGACCTGGGCCAGGGGTTCTGCTTTCCCTGGGATCAAGGGTGGGTGAGGGTGGGTGGCCTGTAGTTTTGCAGGCTTGCTCTTTATTGATGAATTTAAAACATGAGAGAGAAAGCAAGTGGCTTAAATGGTCAATTATAAAAATTCACCAAGATCTTTAAAACAAAGAAGCCTGGGGTGGAGAGGTGAGGGGGTGGGGAAGGCTGGTTCCTTATCTTTCTGTGGCTGGCAATGTGTTTATTCGAGATAGCCATCCTTGAAGTAATGTCTTATTGAAGTGGATGCCTTTGAAATCAAAGCTTAAATCAGGCACTTGAGTTACAAAAAATGCAAGTTACAACTGTCAGGGCTCACACGACAACTCGGCACTTAAATTCTTTTTTGTAATTATTTTTGGCGGTGCTGGCTCTGCTGAACGCAGGCTTTCTCTAGTTGCGGTGAGTGGGATCTACTCTCTAGTTGTGGTGGCTTCTCTTGTTGCAGAGCACGGGCTTCAGAGTGCAGGCTCAGTAGTTGGCAGCTTACAGGCATATGGAATCTTCCTGGACCAGGGATCAAACCCGTGTCTCCTGCATTGGCAGGCGGGTTCTTAACCACTGGACCACCAGGGAAGTCTGGCGCTTAAATTCTTTATGCCTCAGTTTTCTGTAAAGGGGAGATGATGATAATACTAATATCTACCCAGAGGGTGATGTGTGAGGCATACTCCACATGTAGGAAATGCTTAAACAGTGCCTGGCGCAGGGTAACTGATGAACAGAAGATATTGTTATGATCATGACTTTTATTGGTAGAAGAATCAAGGGAGAGTTGTATCATGTAGCATATGGGAGGATATGATAAATAGTGTCCAGGAAGGTAAAAGCTGAAAAATATTGGGACTTCCCTGGTGGTCGAATGGTTAAGACTTTGAGCTTCCACTGCAGAGGCAACAAGTTCCATCCTTGGTCGGGGAACTAAAGATCCCACATAACCTTTTGGTGTGGCAAAAAAAAAAAAAAAGGAGAAATATTCATTAGGTTTGGCAATATGAATGGAGGTCATTAATAAATACACTTAAGAATAATACCAGGGGTATTGTGGGTGGAAACTAGTTTGCCATGAATGAATGGGAGATAAGGAAGTACAGGCATCAGACTAGCAAAAGGAGCAATTGAACAGAAAAATGAGTCCAAGATCAAATTCCTGTTTCTGTGAGAATTTAGCATTTGTCATTTGCAAGGAAAAGAATGGACTATTCAAGAAAATGTGCTGGGAAAATAGGTCATCCATCAGGAAAAAATAAGATGAGACCCTCCCACACAAGTATCAGTCCCCAAAATAGATTCCAGTTGGATTAAAAACAATTTCTAAAAATACGAGGAGAAAACATAGGAGAATATTTTTGTAACTTTGGAGGGTAGAGAAGGCTTTTCTAGTTGTGATGCAAAATCCAAAAGTCAGAGAAGACTGACAGATTTAAATTCATTAAAAATTAAGCAAAACAAAACCTTTGTCTTGTGGATGAAAAATGTCGCCTGCCTTATCAGTAAACAAAGGATGTTGCATCAAGGCAGCGGCCACTGAGACCACACACAGTGCATTCCGAGGGGACTCAGGATGGATGGAGAAAAGCAGTATACTGGCCCTGGACAGTTAAGATGCCTGTCAAAGGCATGATTTCAATAAGCCCCACCAGACTCTTGCCTCTTCCCATACATAGAAAAGTACTGCACTCATTAACTTGAGATGTCTGGTTTTCTTTAACTAGCAGTAGTCTTTTGATGGTCTGACTACCTGGATTTTGTTGCAAAACCCCCTGGATATCTTGTCTCCTCCGTTACCTCTTCGGAGCAGTCCCTTAGAGCTGAGAAGGTGTCTTCTAGGCTTAAGTTCTCAGTTTTGTCCACCAAGTAAAACATAATTCTCAGCTTTTAGGTTGTGCATTTTTTCAGTCATAGTCTATTGAAAGATATTATAAGCAAAAGCAAAACCAAACTACAGATGGGGAGAAAATATTTGGAACCTATATAGCAGACATCCATCCCTGGGTTGGGAAGAGCCCCTGGAGAAGGGAACAGCTACCCACTCCGGTATTCTGGCCTGGAGAATTCCATGGACAGAGGAGCCTGGCAGGCTATAGCCCATGGGGTCACGAAGAGTTGGACATGACTGAGTGACTTTCTCTTTCACTTTTTCATATAGCAGACAAAGTGTTTTTCTAAAATGTAAAAAGAGCTTCTACAATTCAGTGAGAAACAAGTAGTTGACAGAAGGGGAAATGTAAATGGACCATCAATATATAAAATGATGGTCATTCAGCTTCATCAATGGTCAGGGAAATGTGAAATGAAACAATGAAGTATTTTTTTCATCTATCAGATTTGCAAAAATAAAACATAAAAATACAATATCCATTAATACCAGCTAATTTCATTCATCTTGCTGGGAGTATAAATTGATACAGATTTTTTAAAGGGCAAATTTGACAGTATCTCTTAAAATTTTAAATGTGATAAGCTAATTCCTTAAAATAAATCTCTCTCTCTAGATAAATATACATCCTATTGATTTTGTTTCTCTGGAGAGCCCTGACTAATACAACCATCAATATCAATAGATATCAAGGCTTCCCTGGTGGCTCAGTGGTAAAGAGTCTGCCTGCCAATGCAGGAGACATGGGTTTGATCCCTGGGTCGGGAAGATCCCACATGCTACAGAGCACCCAAGCCTGTGTGCCACAACTATTGAGCCTGTGCTCTAGAGCCTGAGAGCTGCAAATACTGAAGCCCACACGCCCTAGAGCCTGTGCTCTGCAACAAAAGAAGCCACCGCAATGAGAAGCCCAACTAGAGAGTAACCCCCGCTCTCCACAACTACAGAAAAGCCCACGCAGCAACGAAGACCCAGAACAGAAAAAAAAAAAATTTAAATTCAGTAGATATCAAGTTTTTAAGTCTCAAAATGAATTATTCTTTAACCATCAAAACATTTCACTCTAAAAGAACTCGTTTCCAAACAAAATAAAAAATGAAAAAAAAGAAATGTGAGTATCTTATGATCTAGCAGGTCCATCTTTATGTATACAGCCTAGAGAAATGATTGCACGTGTTCGTAAAAGGCCCACAGAAAGGATGTTCACTGTATCATTGGTTATGGGATGAAAAAAATTTTAAGCAGTCTAAATTTCCACCAAGAGGGCAATTAAATGAGCTATAATACCGCCATACCATGGACCTGTACTTGGCCATGTAAAAGAACAAGTTAGATCTATACATACTCACATAAACAGGTTGCTAAGTGAAAAAAAGAAGTTGAAGAATGATACACAGATCATGATGCCATTTGTGTAAATCTACCCCTTCCCAATAAAACAAACATTTCTCCCTTTCTCCCCCTATCCTTCCCTCCCCACCCCTCTCTCTGTTTATAGAGACATAGAAAAAAGTCTGTATGGATAATCAAACTAAAAATAGTAGTTACCTCTGAGAATGGTAGATTAAGTACATGTATTGTTTGCATGATTACGAGTAAATTTTTTAAAAAATTGAAAAAAATTTCAAAGGAAGCAGATACAGTGGGTGTAGACTGCTCCTTTAAAAAGCTTTTCTGAGCTGGGCAAAAGATAAAGCAGCATGCAGAGGGAGGCAGGGAGGTCATGGGTGAATTTTATGAGGATGGAAGAGATGAAAAGGGCTTGAACAGGAGCAGAAGCTTCAAGGATAGACAGGAGGAGGCCTGATGTAAGAGAAAGAATCCATAAGACATAGTAACCAGTTGACATGGGGGATCTAGTTCAGGTTATAAAATTCTGAATGCCTACTGTATGTCTGGAGAAGGAGATGGCAACCCATTCCAGTATTTTTGCTTGGAGAATCCCATGGAGAGAGGAGCCTGGTGGGCTACAGTCCATGGGATTGCAAGAGTTGGACATGACTTAGTGACTAAACCACCACTGTGTGCCAGGTACAGTGTGAAGGGCCAGGAATACTAAGAAATAAAGCACAGTCTCTAATTAAGGAACTCACAGTTTAATAGAAGGGGCAAATATATGTGCACAAATTCTACATAATATGGTAAGTACAGTAACAGAGGTGTGTGGAGAAGGACTGTGGGAACAGGCAATCAAGTCTGGTGGTGGGAGTATGTAGTTTGGAGGCTGTGGAAAGGGGAGAGGAGGTGATCAGGAATGACTGGGCTAAGTTTTCAAGTTTTGCAAGATGAGTACAAGGTAGCCAGCTGTCTTATAGTAGGTATTCAGTACACATTTGTTGAATGAATGATGAATCAATATATACATTGATGGGAAAAATAAACACCTAACTTTTCATCATTTAAAACTTAAAATAGGGACTTCCCTGGTGACTCAGTGGTAAAGAATCTGCCTGCCAGTGCAGGAGACACCATTCGATCCCTGATCAGGGATGATCTCACATGCCTTGGGGCAAGTAAGCCCCCTGTTCTCCACAACTAAAAAAGAGCCTACACAGCAATGAAGACCCTGCACAGCCAAAATAAATAAATAAAATAAAATGTAAAAAGCTAAAAATATCTAACTCACAGACATATAAAACAAATTTATGGTCATCAAAGAAGAATAAATTAGGAGTTTGGGATTAACAGATATACACTATATAAAATAAACAAGGACCTACTGTATAGCACAGGAAACTATATTCAATATCTTGTTATAACCTATAATGGAAACGATCTTAAAAAGAAGATATATTTGTATTTATAGATATATCTATATATGGCTTCCCAGGTGGCGTCAAATGGTAAGGAACCTGCCTGCCAATGCAGGAGGCGCAGGAGGCACAGGAGACGTGGGTTCAATCCCTGGGTAGGGAAGATCCTCTGGGGAAGGAAATGGCAGCCCACTCCAGTATTCTTACCTGGAGAATCCCATGGACAGAGGAGCCTGACGGGCTACAGTCCACAGGGTTGCAAAGAGTCAGACACAATTGAAGTGACTTAGCATGCATGCGCACATATATACACATAACTGATTCATTTTGCTGTATATCTGAAACGAACACAACATAAATCAACTATACTTCAAACAGCAACAAAAATCCCCAAAGTATCCATTGAGTGTGTTAACTAGGATGCTGGTGAGGGTGGAAACCAGTCTACAGTGTATTGAGGAATGAAGAGGAAGTAAAAATAAATCAATAAATGAGTAGATTGTTCTTTCAAAAAACATCTCCATCCATGCACTAAATATTTATGGGGTGCCTGTTATATGTCAGGCCCTGTAGTAGGTGCAAAAGAGAGACTTGACTGGTAAGGAAAGAGAAGACACAGGGCCGTAGTTGGAGAGAAATGTGTGGTTGAGGAGGACTGGCTGAGGAAAGATCTTTTTTTTTTTGAGCAGAGGGAAGACGTAAGCCTGTTCATAGGTTTCAGGGAGGGGGAGTGGTCAGTAGGAGGTGAGGAGCTGATAGATAACAGGTTCTCAAAAGAGCCTGAAAGGAATGAGATCAAGGGCACCAGGGCTGATGGACCTTGAACAGGATGAGGGATGCTTTGTCCTCAGAGACTAAGGGGCACAGAGAAGGGGAGGGAGTGAGGCAGGTTGGGGTAGTATGAGCCTGGTGACCTTGATTGTGTTGATAAAGTAGAAGGTGACACTGTCCTGTGAGAGGGAAGGGTCACAGATGAGTTTTGGAGCTTGAGGAAAGTGGGGACAGTTTGGCCTGGTTAGTGAAAGCAGTGGGAAGGAGCCAATCGAGCCCAAGCAAAGGGATGTCATATTGTTTTAAAGGCATATATGAGGTTGGAGGCCAGGAATTTGGGCGCCAAGACCCCACATTTTGTGATTTGCTTCTAGTCAACTTCAGCAGTGGTCTAGGAGCAGAGGGAAGATACTGAAATGTATCCAGTCCAGCAGTTCGGCCAGGCAAGGAGGGTGCAGTGGGAGAGGAGTTCATAAAAGAGTGTTTGGGGCCATTGATTAAGGCGTCAGCCCAGGCCAAGAAGAAGATGAGGCCATGAGGGGCTGATAGCCTGTGGGATAATGGAGAGACCAAGGTACCAGAGGATTCTATGAGGTGAAAGATCAAGTTTAGGCCCATCAGAGACATAAGAGAGCTGGAAAGATGTGCGGCAGTGGTCAGAGAGTTAGAGGCTGTCTTGGGTGGGGCTGGCCTGGCAAATGGTCCGGTGTGGAGGTGGCTGAAGTGGAAGGGTCTGGAGGTTGGGGAAGTTGAGGCCATCAGGGAATAAAGAGGCTGAAGGCTGATGGCTTGTCCACAAGCACATTGCAGTCACCCGGAACAGGAAGAAAGACTGGGTCAGAAGAGGATGGAACAGGTCTCAAATGGAGAGTGTTGTTTTACACAAAGGTAGAGGAGTAATACTGTCCTCTTGGGCTTCCCTGGTGGCACAGAGGTTAAAGTGCCTGTCTGCAATGCGGGAGACCTGGGTTTGATCCCTGGGTCGGGAAGATTCCCTGGAGAAGGAAATGGCAACCCACTCCAGTATTCTTGCCTGCAGAACCCCATGAACAGAGGAGCCTGGTGGGCTACAGTCCATGGGGTCGCAAAGAGTCAGACATGACTGAGCGACTTCACTTTCACTTTTAGAGGAGTAATGGTCTAAAAGTGCTCAGAGTCTGCCTGGATGCCCACCGCACTGAGTCCAGCGTACACAGGTTGTGGGAGAATGAGGAGCCTACACAGGAGAGGGCTGCTAGGCAGTGGGGTCCTCAGGAGAGAATTAGGTTTCCAGTAGCATGAAGAGATTGGCAGCTTCTATAAAGAGGAAGATGGCATATGCTACTTCTCAGACTTTAAAGTAGCATATGAGCCACTGTGGCTCTTAACAAGATATAGATTCTGATCCTGTGGGTCTGGGTTGGAGACTGGAGAGTCTCCATTTCTAACAAGCCTGCTGATGATGCTAGCGCTGCCAGTTAGGGAACCACACTCTGAGTGGCAGTTTTGTTCAGCGTGGTTCAGGAGTTTCAGAGGGCACAGTGGACATAGTTTGGAGGGATAGTGAGTCCACGAGGAGAGAGCAGAATAGCGATGAGCACAGAGGGAAGAGGTGATTGGAAAGATGGAGTAAATGAGGTGTTGTCACTCTGAGCGCTGTTCCAGTAGACCTGACCTTGTGTTATCTTGGCTTTGATGCCTGACATGGTACTGTTTGAGTATGATGTCTGTGACCAGGTCTTCTGGGTTTCCAGCAGGGGAGCTTCTGATAGCTGTGTTTGCACAGAGGGCTGGCATGTGGGAGAGGGAGACTGGGGTGACTTCTGGGTGTCTATGAAGTGTGATAGGAGCCAGTGGTAACTGAGGCCGTGACAGTGAATGGAACCACGCAGGGTTAACATGCCTGTGATGTGCAGAATGACCACAAAAGATGGTCCAGGATGGAACCTCAGAAACAGGCCAAGAACTGAAGCTAAGGTGAGTGAGAAAGAAGAGTTATTATAGAGGTAGGAGCTAATGGTGGCAGTGAAGCCAAAGGACAGTATTTCAAGAAGGGACTGGTTAACATTATCAAGAAAGAAAACAATTGAAAGATAAAACTCTTACTTTTCTGTAATATCTCTATTTAAAAAATCCAGTATAATCAACTGAAAGACAAGGTAGCTAATTTCAAAATAAATATGCAGAAAGTCATAGACTTCTTATCTGACAGCAATCAATTAGAAAGCAGTATGGAACAGAAGACCCTCTTCACAGCAAAAAAAAACAAAAAACAAAAAACCCTTACTATAATCTTACCCACAAGACCTTATGTGATCTGTCTCCATTACCTCACTTGCTTCATCTCTTATTATTTTTGTACTTCTTGAAGTGAAAGTCACATAACATAAAATTAACTATTTTAAAGTGAACAAATTTAGTGGCATCTAATAAGTTTAGTGTTGTGCAACCACTACCTCTGTTTAGTTCCCAAACATTCTCATCATCCCCAAAGGAAACACATTAAACAATAACTTCCCATTACCCTTTCCTCTCAGCTCCCAGTTATTATTCTATTTCCTGTCTCTGTGAATTTGACTATTCTAGTACCTCATAGAATAGTCAAAGGAGCCTGACAGGCTGTGGTCCATGGGGTCGCAAGGAGTTGGACTCGACTGAGCGACTAACAGCAGCAGCAGTACTTCGTAGAAGTGAAGTCATATACTATTTGTCCTTTTGTGATTAGCTTCTTTCACTTAGCATAATGTTTTCAAGGTTCATCCATGTGGCAGCATGTATCTGAATTTTCTTCCTTTTCATAGCTGAAAAGTAATATTACTCATGGCTGAGTAATATTCCTTTGTATGGTATTCCACATTTTATCAGTTGATGGACTTTTGAGTTGTTCCCACCTTTGAGCAATTGTGAACAGTATGTTGCTCTTCCTCATTCCCTAATTCTCTTGCTCAGATTTGTCAAGCTTGTTTCTGCCTCAGGACCATTGCATTTGTTTTTCCTTCTGCCTGGAATGCTCTTCTCCCAGATTCTTATGACTGTCATTCTCATCCTTACAGCTCAAGCGCCACGTCCTCAGAGAAGCCTTCCTTGATCACTGTATTTAAAGTAGCTGAGCCCTCAGCCATCTTTTATCCCATTATCCTATTTTATTGTCTTCATAATACATATCACCATCTGAAATGAATAAGAAATAGTGTCTAGACTGGGCTTGTTTGTGCTATTGGCCCCTTAAACCAGTGAGGCCTCTGGGCTCAGAATAACTTGCCTAAAATATATCAACTCTACAGTCCATGGAATTCTCCAGGCCAGAATACTGGAGTGAGTAGCCTATCCCTTATCCAGGGGATCTTCCCAACCCAGGGGTCAAACCCAGGTCTCCCATATTGCTGGTGGGTTTTTTACCAGCTGAGCCACCAGGGAAGCTGAAGAATACTGGAGTGGGTTGCCTATCCCTTCTCAAGGGCATCTTCCTGACCCAGGAATCGAACCAGGGTCTCCTGCATTGCAGGTGGATTCTTTTTCTTTTTTCTTTATTAGGTAGGTGGATTCTTTACCAGCTGAGCTACTAGGGAAGCCCATCAAAAAAATACAGTTACCAAAATATTTTAAAATTGTGATATAGTAATCTGTGTCCTTCTCTACTAATCTCTGACATAACAACAGCTATATGCAGGTCTAATAACTATTATAATTTAGAGATCATGATTATAAATGCTGTTTTGAGATATTTGCAACAATTGTAATAGGAAACAAAAAATATTGGTAATTTCTATTGGTTATGAAATCACAGGCACTGCTGAAGTTACTGTAGACTGTTACCTACTTTGTTTTTTTTTGCTGGAATGACTTTTATTTTTTTATTGAAGTATAATTACTTTACTAGACACATCTTTTTGTATCCATTCATCTGTGGATAGACACCTTATATTGTTTCCAAAAAGAGAAATCAAGTGTTAGCAAAGGTAAAGAAAAAGGAATACCTGTGCACCGCTGGTGGCTCAGTCATCATGGAAAACAATTTTAAAAATAAAAAATAGAACTACCATATGATCCAGCAGTCCTGCCTCTGAGTACATATTGCAAAAGAAATGAAAACAGGATATTCAAGGGATATCTGCACTCCTGTGTCCATTGTGGTACTGTTCACAACAGCCAAGACATGGAAACAATCCAAGTATTGAACAACGGATCAATGGATAAAAATTGTCTTCTTTTCTTTTTTCTCTTGTCTTCTTGATAGTAGCCATACTAATAGGTGTGAGGTGATATCTCAGTGTGGTTTTTAAAATTTTTTTAGTTGGAAGATAATTGATTTAAAATGTTGTATTGGTTTCTCCCATATAGCAGCATGAATCAGCCGTAAGTATACATATGTCCCCTCCCACCTGAGCCTCCCTCCCACCCTAACCCCCCACCCCTCTAGGTTGTCACAGAGCTCTGGGATGAACTCCCTGCATCATACAGCCACTTCCCACTAGTTATTTATGTTACACATGGTAATATATATGTTTCAGTGCTACTCTTTCAATTCGTCCCACCCTCTCCTTCCCCCACTGTGTCCACAAGTCCATTCTCTATGTCTGCGTCTCTATTCCAGCCCTGCAAATAGGTTCATCAGTACCATTTTTCTAGATTCCATATATATGCATTAATATATGATATTTGTTTTTCTTTTTCTGAATTACTTCACTCTGTATAACAGGCTCTAGGTTCATCCACCTCAGCAGAACTGACTCGTTTGTTCCTTTTATGGCTGAGTAATATTCCATTGTGTATATATGTATCACAACTTCTTTATTCATTCATCTGTCTCTGGACATCTAGGTTGCTTCCATATCCTAGCTACCATAAATAGTCCTGCAATGAACACTGGGGTACATGTGTCTTTTGAATTATGGTTTTCTCAGGGTATATGTCCAGTAGTGGGAGTGCTGGGACTTATGATAGTTCCATTTCTTTTTTAAGAAATCTCCATACTGTTCTCCATAATGGCTGTATCAATTTACATTGCCACCAACTGTGCAAGAAGGTTCCCTTCTCTCCGCATCCTCTCCAGCATTTATTGTTTGTAGATTTCTTGATGATTCTGACTGGTGTGAGGTGATAACTCATTATAGTTTTGATTTGCATTTCTCTAAGAATGAGTGGTGTTAAGCATTTTTTCATGTGTTTATTGGCCATCTGTATGTCTTCTTTGGAGAAATGTCTGTTTAGGTCATCTGCCTGGTTTTTTTTTTTTTTTTTATCTGCCTGTTTTTTGATCGGGTTGTTTGTTTATCTGACACTGAGCTGCATGAGCTGCTTGTATATTTTGGAGATTAATCCTTTGTCAGTAGCTTCATTTGCAATTATTTTCTCCTATTCTGAGGGTTTGTCTTTTCGTCTTGTTTATGGTTTCCTTTGCATTACCTACTTTTGTACCTGAAGAAACTCTAAACTTCAGTTACAGCTTAGTGAAAAAGATGTGTTTTTTCCTATCGAAGTTCATATCATGAATTCTATCCATAGACCTCTTCAAGGTCTGTGGACCCCAGGCTAAGGAATTCTTACCCTGAAGGGACTTCCCTGGTGGTCCAGTGGTTAAGACTCCCAGCTTCCATTGCAGGGGGCATGGGTTTGATCCCTGGTCAGGGAATTAAGATCCCACATGCCGTCTGGCATGGCCAAAAGATAAAAAGGAATTCCTACCCTGAAAAGTAAAAGATAAACAGTCATGAGAAAGAGGGGTAGAATATATTGGAGCTGGGTTTTCTAGCAGATCATAGTAAGCCAGGGAAAATAGGCTGGAAAAAAGCTGCCTTGGGATGTGAGGGATGTAGACATGTCCAGTTGATAAGGATATGAAGGAAGCAACATCTTTGAAGGGGAGTCAGGTGTCCCTCAGAAGGAAGCAGTTTTTTTTTAAGAAGGAAGCATTTTTGTGACGTGGTTGCTTATGGGAGTAAGGGATTTTGTTTACCATGGACTGGAGTCCAGTGAGCATGACAGAGTGGGATGGGAGAGAAGGCCATTGAGGGAAGATAAGCCAATGGGAGTGGGAGTGGGACCCTTACTATATTCCAGATACCATGTGGGACACTGAGGATAAAAAGATGAATAAGACTCTAGTTCTAAGGTATATAAATAAGAAGGATGTAATTTACAGCATGATCAATGTAATTAACATGGCTGTATGTTATATATGAAAGTTAAGAGAGTAAATCCTGAATTCTCATCAAAAGGGAAATTTTGTTTGTATTTCTGTAATTTTGTACATATGTGAGACGATAGATGTTTGCTAGAGTTATTCTGATAACCGCTTCATGATGTATGTAAATCAAATCATCATGCTGTATACCTTAAACTTATACAGTGCTATATGTCACTTACATCTCAATAAAACTGAAATTAAAAAAAACAAAATGTCGGAAGCAGGGTAAAAATGAATAAGACAAAGATGAGTTATCCATTTAGGATTAGACTGAACCAAATCCTGTGGGTGGATTGGCTGCTCTGATGATGCCTCTCTTCAGAGACCCTAAGGGCCAGAGGTGTTAGCAGAAAGATAGACCCATCTCTAGTGTCACTAGAGATGCAGGGGGTAAAAAGCTAAAAATGCATTGCTTTGTGTCCTCCTTGGATCCCTTCTGTATAGCAAAAAATAAAGTTAAAAAGTTATATAATGGAGGAAAAAATATAGGCGTACCATATTTAGATCATTCAAATGAGCCAGTCACCCAAAAATTAATTAAACAAACCTAAGGGATGTATTTCCTCCCCACCCCACTAATTCTTCAGGAACCTTCTAAGGATCCCTGCAACCAAGTGATCCTTTGATGCTATTACCCTTCAGAACAGTGTTTGGCTCACAGGGATCAAAGGAAGAAAGAAAGGACTATATTTTTAGATTTTTCTCTGGGGCTACAGAGGTGCCATGCACCTGGCCCTCTCTGTATGTAGCTCTCAGAATCTAGAATTCTGTGATTTCTTTTTTAAAAAGCTCTTTTCTCTTCTCTACTAGGGGAATCTTTCAAAAAGGCTCAGGTAGGGGGCTGCTGCAGCTGAGAAGCACTGGCTGAGCCCGGCTCCTCCTTCCATCATTCTCTTCCTGTGGTGGTCTCTGCAGACTCCCCATCTGGCAGGGGTCCCCAATCTCCCAGATTCTAATGCCAGATGATCTGGGGTGGAGCTGACGTAATAATAATCTTAATAGAAATAAAATGTACAACCAGTGTAATGCGCTTGAATCATCCTGAAACCATCCCCGCCCCACTGCCTCTCCACCTCTGTTCTTGGAAAAACTGTCTTCCACGAAACTGGTCCCTGATGCCAAAATGGTTAGGGACCGCTGCCCTGGACCAGATAGCAAACTTCTTCTTGCTTGAAGGGAGGAAGCCCCGGATGGAGAGGCAGCGGACAGACAGGGAGATGAGAACTGAGGCAGGGCGGAGGCTAAGCTGACCTAGTTAGAGCAGAAAGAGGCTGTAGGGGCCATAGAGAAGGAAGAAGCTTCCCCGGACAGAGAGGAACAGAGGACTGACTCTTGGCTGACTCTTTACCAAGACTTGGAGCCACACAGGAGCTCTGTGCCTGGGGACTCAGTGAGCTTGGGGGTGGGGAGGTGTGCACACACGTGTTGAGGTTGTGTGGGTAAGACTCTACCAAAGTTTCAAAGTAGATTTCAAAGTTACAACCTTAGGGACTTTGCTGGCGGTCCAGTGGTTAAGACTCTGCACTTTAACGCAGGGGGCGTGGCTTCAATCCCTGGTGAGGAGGGAACTAAGATCCCGCATGCCATGTGGCCACAGAGGGGAAAAAAATCACGACCTTAGAGGAAATGAGAACAGAAAAATATTTTAGGGGAGCCTCAAACCCAGAAAGATTGAGAAGAACCCAGTGCATTCTGGAAGATTCCCCAGCAGTGGGTCAAGGAGACATCCTGACCACCCCTGGGTACCCAGCTCGAGTATTAGCTGCTGCAGGGGAGACACGGGAAGCAAAGACATGAGCCCAGCCCGCCCATCCACGGATGCTGCCAGGGGGCTCCACACTGCATCTGGGCTCCATGGGGGACAGAAGGGCCCTTCACTGTCCCTGCCCTTCACAAGGACACAGTCTGTTTGAGGGGACACTAATCCTTGTGAAGCATCAGTAAGCCATCCAGTAGCATAATTCTTTGTCACACACACTCCCGAGGCCCAGAAGGGCTTTCTGGCATCACTGGGGAATTTTGGAGATGGGCATTCATCTGAGTCCTGAGGCCTGGGAGGGCAAGATTGGGATGAGAAGAGAGAAGTGCTCATTCCAGAGAGAAAGCACACTGATGAACACACAGTTGGCTCATGTGGGGACGAAAGAGGTGGCTAATCTGACAGGAGTAGAGGCCCACTGAAATCCAGTCAGGTGGGAGGAGTCAGATTACCGAGGGCATTTTGAACTTCAAAAAGAACTTTGAAACCTAACAAAATCCAGGTGTCTGAAGGGGTCTGACCATTTCCCCACTCTCCCCTGTAGCTACAAGCCCATTGTGGAATTCATCGATGCCCAGTTTGAGGCCTACCTGCAGGAGGAGCTGAAGATCCGCAGGGTACTGCACACCTACCATGACTCTCGCATCCACGCCTGCTTGTACTTCATCGCCCCCACGGGTCATTCCTTGAAGTCTCTGGACCTAGTGACGATGAAGAAGCTGGACAGTAAGGTAGGGAGGTAGGGGCAAGGGTGGGTGGGAGGTGGGGCCTGCTGGACCCCTCCTGGTGGTCTCCTGTGCCACACTGATGCCAGAGTCCAGCAGAGGTTCTGTGGCGTTGGCATCCTCCTCTTCATTCCCTGTCCCTCCATAAAGATGGTGTTAATTGCTCCAGCACCTGAGTCGTATGCTTTGTGATGTTTTCCCAGCGCCGGGCATGAGTGTGCATTGAGCTGTCTTCTGCCCTGATCCATCTTGGGAATAAAGGTGGATGCAGGACAGATGGCTGTCTGGGTCTAGGGCCTCAGACTTTGGGTGGTGGAAAGGTGTTTTTTTTTTCCTTTGTCACAATGTTAACTGACCTATACTGGAATCAAACATGCAAGCTCGACTTCAAAAGTTATTATCCTTAATTTCAATAATAATTTTATCATAGCAGCTAACATTTGTTAAACCTTTATTATATGTCACCACTGTAAAAGTGCCTTGTGGAGTGTCTCATTGAATCCTCACAACAACCCCGTAAAGCAAACACCATCATTACTCTTATTTTATAGAAGAGAAAACTGAGGCTCTAAGAGGTTAGGAGACATACCCATTGTCACAGTGCCAGCTCCTGGCAGAGCCTAGATTTGAACTTGGCTCTGTGGTGCCAGTTTACATTGCCTCCACACCCAAGGAAGATGGCTGTGGGATTCAGACACATCCTGCTTTAAGATAAACTGAAAAATGCAAGTCCCACATCAGATATAAATTAGACAATCATGTTAAAGGATTATTGGTTGTGCAAGATAATTGACCACGGGATTCTTGAAAAAGCTTCATTACTAGTACATTTCCTCCCTTAACATCTCATATGTGCCTGGCACTGTGATGAGTCCTATATATGTATTGTTTTTATTTCATTCTTCCAGTAATGCTGTGTGGTAAGCACTGTTATAGCTTGCTCAAGACAACTTGTAATGAATCTGGGTTGCAGACCGAGCTCTCTCTAACTCCAGGGAATTTATTTTACAAAAAAAAAAAAAAAGAAATCTTTAAATGTGGTTGTTTAGTAGCACCTTCACTATAATCACTGAGTTTCAGCTGTCATCAAAAGAGGAGCAATTTGTCATTTTTCACAGCAATGAGTTCACCACCCGCGGGTAACGTGCTGCTCGGGAAACGTCGCCACGCCCTGTGTGTCTTGAATGAGGCAGCACGGAGCCATGTGGTAGGCAGCCTGCTAGGTGGGCTGAGTTAGGTAGGCAAACTTCAGCCTGTGTTTACAGCGTGCCGATGGGGGACGTGGTGAAAAGAGACAAGAATTGACTGCCTGCTGCATTACCTCACCAAGGGCTTCAGCCTCCATGCCTCAAAAACCTGCCTCCAAGGTCCAGTCTTTCTTTGACCAACACCTGAAGTTGCGGCGTCAGCCTGGAGAGGCACTCCAAAGGCAAAGAGCAAAGAAGGGGGAAATTTCAAGTCTTGAGCTCTTTTCAGGGCCCAAGCACCCTCCACACCAGCCCATTGGAGTGTGCTGGCAGGACCAGCTGTGCTTGTTGTGTGAACTTGAACTTGGCTCTGCTCTGTCTCACTCAGGCATGTGCCTTTCCAGTTGCTTGACCTCACAGCAGTAAAAGCCTTGTCCCTTCTCGGAGGAATTTCAAGGATTAAGGTTCAGGTGGATCAGGCTTCAGGGCAGCATCAGGCCTTTCTCTTGCATCTGTACAAAATTGCACATCTGCTTCTGCTTTCTTTACACAGAAATTAATCAGGAGACTGACAGTGAAGCTCTTTTTGGCTAAATCTCAGATCAAATTGGGCTCCCCTGGTAGCTCAGCTGGTAGAGAATCCTCCTGCAATGCAAGAGACCCCAGTTCGATTCCTAGGTCAGAAAGATCCTCTGGAGAAGGAATAGGTTACCCACTCCAGTATTCTTGGGCTTCCTTGGTGGCTCAGATGGTAAAGAATTCCCCTGCAATGCGGGAGACCTGGGTTCAATCCCTGGGTTGGGAAGATCCCCTGGAGGAGGGCATGGCAACCCACTCTAGTATTCTTGCCTGGAGAAGCCACATGGGCAGAGGAGCCTGGCAGGCTACAGTCCATAGGGTCACAAAGAGTCAGACACAACTGATCGACTAAGCACAGTACAGATCAAATCAGTAACAGAGGGTGGTCTTCATGTCAGTGGGTTGGTTCCTTAGTGTCCGGAAAGAGGGTCGTATATGCATCTTCATGGAGCCCTGCCCTGCCTCACTTCCCACATGGGTCTCTTTCACCTGGCTTAGGGCTAGCCCCCACAAGATGGGTTGGGACAGTTGACTATTGGCAAGGAGTGGCCTCTTCTCCCCTTGTCCACCGCAGATTCCCAATTGTCATCCTTCTGCTTCGAAATCACCAAAGCAATAACCTTGATATTAAGATATCACACAGCTCATCAATTTGGATCTGAGCTGATAGGTTAAGACTACAGACTGAAAAATGAGGTTCAACTTGGATCTGAATCCCACTTCCATTATGTGTGTGCTCTGTGGCCTTGGACAAGCTACTTAGCCTCTGTCTGCCTCAATTTGTCATTGGTAAAATAGTGGTACTAATACCTTCTGTGAGGGTTTTTTGCCAGGGTTAATTGTGTTAATCCATGTAAAGCACTTATTGTTCAGTGCCCAGCAACAGTAAGTACTCATCGTCATTTATTATACTACTGTTTGGCTATGGAGGGGGCCAGGTCTGGACTATTGGGTTGAACTGCTCCCTCTGGCAGCTGGTAGAAGTCCTAGGTCACCTACTCTGAGCTTCAGATTTCCAGTAATGATGCCCCTTTGCTCTTCCCTTCCCTAGGTGAACATCATCCCCATCATTGCCAAATCAGATGCCATTTCTAAGAGTGAGCTAACCAAGTTCAAAATCAAAATCACCAGCGAGCTTGTCAGCAACGGAGTCCAGATCTACCAGTTCCCTACAGATGATGAGTCAGTGGCAGAGATCAACGGAACCATGAATGTGAGTGGGCTTCACTTTTCTGGCCATTTGCTCTTCAGGATTATTATTTTGCCAAATAGCAGTCAGACCTCACCATCCATCTTAGTGTAATCAGCTCGATTATCTGAGTCTCAGGTATTTGTGAGAAAGAATTTAGAGTCATGCAGACATGCCTCCCTCCTCAGACATGCAGAGATAAATAGCCAGAGATTGAAGGAGTGAATGGCTGACCCCAGGAATCGGTTCGACCAGGGGATTCCGACCTCTCCTACCCTCCTCTTTGATGTCTCTCTCATCTAGGCCAGGCAGCCCCTGTGGGACTGCCAGAAAGGCAAACGGTCTTTGTCTCAGACCAGAAAAATGTCTCGACAGTTGATACAGCGAAAGAAGGCAAGTGTGAGAGAGTTGGCTGGCTTTGGAGACTCGAGGATAATCTGTACTCAGATAATCAAGCCCTCTGCCCCGGGAAGAAAAATGACATGTAGTCTCCAATTTTTCTGGTGACTAGGGAAATGTTATTTTTAAACTTCAGGATTATGTTTTGCTTTATTAAGTGTGAATGAGTCGAAGGGAAAAAATGAAAAAAACAACCAACCACTTGCCATGTTTCCTCTCACTCCCCCACTTCCCCTCCTAGAGGAATGAGTAATGAAGGAGGCAGGGAGTCAAATGGCTCCTCATGCTTCTTTACAATGTGTTGATGCTGTTGCTGCGAAATCCTCAATGTTGTGATTTCAAGGAGACAGCTAATAGCTTGCAGAAAGCCTCTGCTTTGGGAACAGATTTCTTTTTCTCTGTTGAGAGTCATCAGTTTTTTCCTAATGACATAATGCCTGAGTATAGCCAAATGCAGGAAAGCCTTGTAATAAAAGCCATTTTTAGAAAACTTTCCTGCTGCCACCACCCCCTAAGTTATCATTACGCATCAGCTACCATCTCCTATGAATCAGCCAACAAATTAGCCTAGGGGGGCAGCAAGTCACTGTCTTGCCTGCCTTCTTGTCCATCAGTGCACCAGAGATACGTTTGTGATGAGAGGCTCTTGGTTATCTTTGACAAACCTGGCTGGAGGATAGAGCTGTGTGGATCGTGGGAGGTGGAGTTGTGGCCTCTCTGACTGGGCCTGAATATTGAAAAACTAATTAAAAAAAAAAATAAGGTTCCTGCATATCCTCTCCAGCCGCCAGGGCATTTTGATGAAAATTAGGTTCTGCTAGGATAAGAAAACCCGAAGGGACACCTAATCTGCAGAAAACTGGAGCCTGGAGAGAAGCATCATCTGGTTTCACCAACACTGAGGTCTGGAAACTCCTACTCAACTCAGAACCTCGGGCCCCATGGATACCCTCCAAATGTGGATTCCCTGAGTGACTAGGCAGCTTCAGGCTGGTGGTTTGCTTGGCTAAGGATGGATACGGATACGGTCGAAGAGTCCTCAGCAATCTCAGGGTGTCACACAGAACAACCTCTGACTACATGGTGGGTCAGTCAGGAGTGACCATCATTTCGGGCTCTGCTGTCAGCTTACCTCTGGGCCCTTGTCTGAACCTGGGCAGTCTTGGCCTTAAGGTGGGAATCGTCCCGTGCTATGAAGCAATAGTCCTCAACTACGCTGTTTCACCTGTGAAGGGATTTGGAATTTGGGGTCCTTTTTTTTTTTTTTTTTTTTTTTACAATAAATAGTCCCAGTGTGCCAATGCTTCACTTTGAAAAACCTAATTTGAGTGGATCCAGGGTTATTCCTACATCATCACTCAGCACTTATTCTCTTGCGTTCCCCCAGGCTTTTTTGTATGTGACAGACGGCTCAAGATGGGTGGCTTACAGCTAGCGTGCCTAAACTGGGCATGCGCAAGGGAGGGGGCGTGCATGTGAAAACTGTGTATTACATGTGTTGTGATGGGGGAAGGCGGGGGGAGTAGCTGCTATGAAATAACATACAGAGAATTGCTTAGCCTGCCTGCCCCTGGAGCAAGAGTGTCACACTGGGCCTTCCGGATGAGTTGTGGCCTGTGAAGCAGCATCTTCAGAGAGCCGGGGTTGGGTAGTAGGAGAAATGGGTGCTGGCCTCTCAATTCTGGATTTGACCCCAGCCCCACAGTCTCAGCCACCCTAGCCAATTGTCATGGGAACTGGGTTGGAAGAGTGGAAGAAGCCTCTTGCTCGAGTGAAGACTGCTCAGTCATCCCTTAGCTCCCAACTCAGGATTTTCACGGCAGGAAATGAGTGTCGAGAGGTCTAGCCTCCCTCTTGGCTCCTGGGTGGCTCTGAAAACACTTATTTCAGCTCAGAGTGCTCAGGAGGCGGGGAGAGAGGTCTTGCTGCATGCTACTTTCCACCTATACTCTGATAGCTCTCAAGGTGGCAGACTTCAGTGCTAAAATTTGCTGTGCTGCACTGTGCTAAGTCACTTCAGTTGTGTCCGACTCTTTGCAACCCTTTGGACTGTAGCCTGCCAGGCTCCTCTGTCCATAGGATTTTCCAGGCAAGAATACTGGATTGGGTTGCCATACCCTCTATCAGGGAACCTTTCCAACCCAGGAATTGAACCCACATCTCTTATGTCTCCTGCATTGGCAGGCAGGTTCTTTACCACTAGCACCACCCAGGAAGCCCAAAATTTGCTATGTTGTTCAAATTGAATGTTCTTTGAATGGTTCAAACCACGGCCAGGGAGCAGGGAATAGGCCAAGTTACTTGACTCAGCTCAATCAGCTGGCTGCCTGTGAGCTTTTTGGGTTTGGCCCCCACAAAGGCATATGGGTGGCCAGGAGGGTCACAGGGAAACTCTTAGGTACAAGCCTGTCTCCCCCTCACCCCGAGGCAGCAGTGCCATTTCCATAGTTGGCAATATTTGTGTGTGAATCACCACCAAGGGTGAACTTGGGAGGATCAGTCAATGCTCTCGGGCTTCCCTGATGGCTCAGATGGTAAAAGACAGTTCTCTTGCTCAGTGGTCAATAGGAGCCTAGAATGGAGGCCAGTGTAACTAGCCCCACGACTGGGAAATACTGTCCTCCTGGGAGGAAGCTATGCCCACTCCACATCTTATCAGATGAGGAATCAGTGGTCCTGACAATGTGTTTCACTGGGCTAAGGGGGATGGTCATCTAACCTCCCTAATAGAATGGATGTCATAGAAACAGAATAGAATAGTTCAGGCTGGTTGGCTCATCAAACACTTTTAAATGGACCAAGAGGAATTTAAGGGACGTAAGAGGCCATAAAGATAGTGAGTCTGGGCACTCGTCCTCTGCGATGGCCCACACTCTGTTTGTGGGTGTGTCTCTCTCTGAATAAATCTGCTTCTTACTTATCGCTTTGTCTACAACCCCATACCCTGGGCCTCTTTTGCCTTCCAAGATAGCCCCCACTCTGTCTATGGAGTGTATTTCCTCCCTGGATAAGTCTTCTTTAACTCTAAAAAAAAAAAAAAAAGAAGATAGTGAGTCTTGGAACAGACTCCCAAGAGGAGACTTGGGACTATCCCTTGTTGGAGTTTTCTGAGACAGGGGCATCTGAGGTCTCCGGTGAGTGAGAATTACATGGAACCCCCATAGGAACCCATCCATGTTTCGGCAGCAGTGCTGTTTTGCAAGTTTCCTCCCAGGGCCCACACCTATAAAGTGCCAGCCCCAGGGGGGTAGGGAGTGGGGGCTGGAGGGTTTACCTTCTCCTTGCTCTGCTCGACTCTATTCTAGTTGTCAGAGCCACCAGGCTCTCAAGAGCGGCAGCAAGGCGGCCAGAGCCAACCCCACAATTTCCTGCCCTTCACGGTTAAAGCTGAGCTGACCTGCCGCCCTGGGTGGTGGCAGAGGCTGGCAGCTACAGCGCGGTGTCCTCACTGCTCCTTGGGAAGATTTGGGCATGGGAGGTAGGAACCTGGGCAACTCCTTTCACTTGTCTGTATGCCAGTTTTCCAAATCACGAGTGGGGCTTACAGTAACCGCCCTGGAAGGCTGTTGTAGAATCAAATGAAATCTGCCTGGGAGCACTCGGAAATGAGATCCTTGCATAAACTTATCAGAACAGACTTTGATGCCAGTTGGAAATGAATGTGCCGGGGGAGGTCTCGGAGCCCTCTGAAGCTGCCATGGCGGGGACTGTGTGTTTCAGAGTGGGGAGGAATAAAGTGACGGCAGTTTAAAGAGGAAGGGGAAGCAAGTGACCCTGTCATGCTAACTGACAATGTCTTTTGGAGATAAAAATAACACACCCAAGGGAATACTGACATTTTTTTTAAATGCCTTTATTCTCTTCTGGATTTCTTTTTTCTTTTTTCGCTCTTAAGTCCAGAGAAGTACTTCCCACTTCACATACCCTCCTCCTGCATCACTTTCAGCTGAGAGCCCAGGATGTGTGGGAATGCTCCACCAGCAGTCCCCTGGTCTAGCCCTCTGTCATGGCTGCCCCTTCGAGTGACTGAAGCTTTGAGGTCTCTGCAGGTGGGGCAGCCTTTTCCTGGAAAGTGTTTGGGGGTGAATTGGAGGCTGCCAGTTTGTCTTGGGTCTCTGAGGGGGAATGAATTGTGCCCAAATGAACCCCGCCCCCGTCTGACCTTGAAAGCCGGCTGGCCGAGGTCAGGGATGCTTCGGCCTTTAGGCAGGATTTCTAGGATTTCACGCCCCCGCCCCCCCCGCCCATGGCCCTATTAGGACTGACAAAACATTTCCCACCTCCACCCCTCGCCCACTTTCTATATCCATAGCCTTGTTTTTCCCTCTTTCCTCTGTCCCCTTTTTGGGGACAGTCATAGCAGTGGGATGTGGCAACACCTGAGATAATCATCCGAGAGCAACTGAGAGTGGGTGAAGGCCCAGCACCTCCGCGGGGCGGGGGGGAGTGGTTTAGCAGATGTGCTGGAGCTGAGCTCCCAATTGACACCTGTGTTCTTCCACTCTGAAGAACATTCTTGGGGTGCAGGGCTAGAGGAGAACAGAAAGGAAGTACTGACTGTGAGGTCAGATTTAAACTGCCTCTTACAATTTGGCCTTGCCTGGCCAGTTCACCCCCTGGGTTTAGAGTGCTCCCCTAATCTGCTCGAACCCCAAAAGGGAGTGGCAGACCAGCTGGGGTGGGTTTTGAAGTCAGAGAGACCTGGATTCCACTCCTAGCTCTGCCCCTTACTATGGTGGCACTGCTGGTAAGTCTCTTGGCCCTTCTGGACCTCAGTTTTGTCTTCTATAAAATGGGGATAATAAGTATACCTACTTCCTAGTGTTGTAAGATTCAATGAGATAATGCCACGTAGAGCACCTGGCACATGGGACAGAGAACTGCTGCTAATATCAGGTCTATAGCTCCTGATCTCTAAGTATGATTGCTACTACCCACTCTGTGAAGCCTGCTTTGACTTCCCGTGAAAGCTTCTCCTTCCTCTGTGTTCCTCCAGCCCTCAAGCCTCTGTTCATAGTCTGGACCTTACTGTGTTATCATCACAGTGTGTGTCTCTCCCCTCCCAGACTGTACAATCGCCAGGTCTAGGCTCTGAGCTTTTTCAGTGTTGTATTCTTCATAATGCCTGGTACATAGTAGGACGTAAGTTCAGTTCAGTTGCTCAGTCGTGTCCGAATCTTTTTCTACCCCATGAACCACAGCATGCCAGGCCTCCCTGTCCGTCACCAACTCCTGGAGTCCACCCAAACCCATGTCCATTGAGTCGGTGATGCCACCTAACCATCTCATCCTCTGTCGTCGTCCCCTTCTCCTCCTGCCCTCAATCTTTCCCAGCAACAGGGTCTTTTCAAATAAGTCACCTCTTTGCCTCAGGTGGCCAATGTATTGGAGTTTCAACTTCAACATCAGTCCTTCCAATGAACACCCAGGACTGATCTCCTTTAGGGTGGACTGGTTGGATCTCCTTGCAGTCCAAGGGACTCTCAAGAGGCTTCTCCAACAGCATAGTTCAAAAGCATCAATTCTTCTGCACTCAGCTTTCTTTATAGTCCAACTCTCACATCCATACATGATCACTGGAAAAACCATAGCCTTGACTAGACGGACCTTTGTGGACAAAGTAATGTCTCTGCTTTTTAATATGCTGTCTAGGTTGGTCATAACTTTCTTACCAAGGAGTAAGCGTCTTTTAATTTCATGGCTGCAGTCACCATCTACAGTGATTTTGGAGCCCCAAAAAATAAAGTCAGCCACTGTTTCCCCATCTATTTCCCATGAAGTGATGGGACCAGATGCCATGATCTTAGTTTTCTGAATGTTGAGCTTTAAGCCAACTTTTTCACTCTCCTCTTTCACTTTCATCAAGAGGCTCTTTAGTTCTTCTGCCATAAGGGTGGTGTCATCTGCATATCTGAGGTTATTGGTATTTCTCCTGGCAATCTTGATTCCGCTTATGCTTCCTCTGGCCCAGCATTTCTCATGATGTATTCTTCATATAAGTTAAATAAGCAGGGTGACAATATACAGCCTTGATGTACTCCTTTTCCTATTTGGAACCAGTGTGTTGTTCCATGTCCAGTTCTAACTGTTGCAAGAGGCAGGTCAGGTGGTCTGGTATTCCCATCTGTTTCAGAATTTTCCACAGTTTATTGTGATCCACACAGTCAAAGGCTTTGGCATAGTCAATAAAGCAGAAATAGATGTTTTTCTGGAACTCTCTTACTTTTTTTGACGATCCAGTAGATGTTGGCAATTTGATCTCTGGTTCTTCTGCCTTTTCCAAAACCTGCTTGAACATCTGAAAGTTCGTGGTTCACGTATTGCTGAAGCCTGGCTTGGAGAATTTTGAGCATTACTTTACTAGCGTGTAAGATGAGTGCAATTGTGTGGTAGTTTGAGCATTCTTTGGTATTGCCTTTCTTTGGGATTGGAATGAAAACTGACCTTTTCCAGTCCTGTGGCCACTGTTGAGTTTTCCAAATTTGCTGACATATTGAGTGCAGCACTTTCACAGCATCATCTTTCAGGATTTGAAGTAGCTCAACTGGAATTCCATCACCTCCACTAGCTTTGTTCGTAGTGATGCTTCCTAAGGCCCACTTGACTTCACATTCCAGGATATCTGGCTCTAGGTGAGCGTGAGTGATCATACCATCGTGATTATCTGGGTTGTGAAGATCTTTTTTGTACAGTTCTTCGGTGTATTCTTGCCATCTCTTCTTAATATCTTCTGCTTCTGCTAGGTCCGTACCATTTCTGTCCTTTATTTGAGCCCATCTTTGCATGAAATGTTCCCTTGGTGTATCTAATTTTCTTGAAGAGATCTCTAGTCTTTCCCATTCTATTGTTTTCCTCTATTTCTTTGCATTGATCACTGAAGAAGGCTTTCTTATTTCTTCTTGCTCTTCTTTGGAACTCTGCACTCAAATGGGTATATCTTTCCTTTTCTCCTTTGCTTTTCACTTCTCTTCTTTTCACAGCTATTTGTAAGCTCTCCTCAGACAACCATTTTGCTTTTTTCATTTCTTTTTCTTGGGGATGGTCTTGCTCCCTATCTCCTGTACGAACTTCCATCCATAATTCATCAGGCACTCTGTCTATCAGATCTAGTCCCTTAAATCTATTTCTCACTTCCACTGTATAGTCACTAGGGATTTGATTTAGGTCATACCTGAATGGTCTCGTGGTTTTCCCCACTTTCTTCAATTTAAGTCTGAATTTGGCAATAGGAAGTTCATGATCTGAGCCACAGTCAGCTCCTGGTCTTGTTTTTGCTGACTGTATAGAGCTTCTCCATCTTTGATTGCAAAGAATATCATCAATCTGATTTCGGCATTGACCATCTGGTGATGTCCATGTCTAGAGTCTTCTCTTGTGTTGTTGGAAGAGGGTGTTTGCTATGACCAGTGCGTTCTCTTGGCAAAACTCTATTAGCCTTTGCCCTGCTTCATTCTGTACTCCACAAGGCCAAATGTGCCTGTTACTCCAGGTGTTTCTTGACTTCCTACTTTTGCATTCCAGTCCCCTTTAATGAAAAGGACATCTTTTTGGGGTGTTAGTTCTAGAAGGTCTTGTAGGTCTTCATAGAACCATTCAACTTCAGCTTCTTCAGTGTTATTGGTCGGGGCATAGACTTGGATTACTGTGATATTGAATGGTTTGCCTTGGAAACGAACAGAGATCATTCTGTCGTTTTTGAGATTGCATCCAAGTACTGCATTTCAGACTCTTTTGTTGACTATGAAGTCGGTCAAAATATCTGAGATCGAGGCCTGTTTGTCCAAGCAGGCTAAGAAGCTTGTTTCAGTGCACGTTCTGCTTCTCTGTGTAAAGCCCTTCTGAGTAAAGCTCTACCTGGCTTGTAAACAGTGTTTAATCAGTGGTTCCATTTGGCCAGTGTTGACTCAGCACTTCCTGTGGAATGGAGCTTTGTGAGCGTGTCCCAGGCCTCACGCTACAACTGGGGGCACCTGCCTTTTCTCTGATGCATGAAAGCAGTCTCATTAACTGGGCCTTGTGCCTCACTATCCCTCTCCACCTCAAGCACCAAGCCATACCCCCTGTTCATACTTTTCTTTCTTCTGCTATGCCCATGGCTATTCAAGGAGTATTTATTATGCACCTATTGTGTGCGGGGTGCCAGACTGTACACTTGAGTCCTTGGGCATATCCTGTCTTCTGTGATTTCGGGTATGGAATTTGGTCTTCCCTAACCAGATCGTAAACTCCCAGAGGGCAAGGGCGTGAATCTTCTACTCCCTTTGTTTCCCTTTAAAGCCCCTGAAACAGAACTCAGCTCAGTGATGGGCACGTTGGTAAATACTTGGGGACTTGACTTCTAGGCTCGAGAGTTTGGGGCAAGCTCTTGCTCCAGGATAGTATGAGACCAGGAGCGTCCACCTCAGTCAACAGTGTGGTTTCTGTACATGTCTACTCTTGGGGCTCTCATACTCTGGGAAAAGCGAGCAACGGTTCCAGCCCCCTCCATTCTCCTTTAGTCTCTCTCCACGCATAGCCCCTTGTGTCCCATTCACCTGCCTTCCGAAGGCACTTCGCGTCAGCAACCATAAAGACTGGCTAATCTGTGTATCTGCTTATTATTCTGCTTATTTTCTGTCTTTGTTTCCTACGCACTCAGCCACATCCCAGTTACCTTCTATTGTGATTTTCTGAACAGGCAAAGCTTGGAGTAGGCCTCTTCTCCCTACACAGCCTGGGAGCTTATGAAATGCCTCCTGATGGTGGCAGCAGTGAGGGACACTGCGGCGGGGGCGCCGAGGCCCCCACGATGAGCCGCAGCTGTACTGGGGGTCACTCAGTGCCTTTACCTGGAGTTCTCAGCTTTTGTCTGCCTCTTTTTTCAGGCCCACCTGCCATTTGCTGTCATTGGCAGCACAGAAGAACTAAAGATAGGTAACAAGATGATGAAAGCACGGCAGTACCCCTGGGGCACTGTGCAAGGTGAGTGAATCTCCGGGAGAGGGGCTATGCTCAGCAATCCCCTTCTGTCTGTCCCTTTGCTTTTCCCCCACCACTATGTGACCAGTTCCTCACTTGTCCCCAGTTTCTACTCATTCATCTTGGGCCTCAGGCATCTCTAGGGGTCACCAGCAGGCAAACTTTGGCTCCATACCTGGATTCTCTGCACTGAGCAAGCTCTTTGTGTCCAACGGAGAAAACATTCCTAAAACAAAAATAAATGTACTTGCAGTAAGGTAGGACAGAAAGTATGAGAAAGCAGGTGTACCCACTTGAGTGTATGAGATGTACAAGAACGTCCACAACAGTGTTGTTCATGATAGCAAATAGTTAGAAACAACCCAGAGCCATTAAAAATAGATTGGGTGAATTGCAGAATGTTCAAATAATGCAATATTATACAACAGTGAAGATGGATGACTATACATCCACAGCAATGCATCTCACAAACAGCACGTTGAGCTAAGTAAATCATAGACAGATACAAGCTGTATGATTCCATTTATATGGAATCCAAAAGTAAGACAAAACTGAACTTTAGGAATTCATGTGTAAATGGTAAAAAATTAAGAAAAATGAGGAAAGGGTAATCCCCCAAGTCAGGATGGTGGTTAAGTCTTGTTGCAGGGAAGGGGAGGCATGAATGAGATCAGGAAGAGACACAAAAGGGGACTTCCCTCGTGGTCCAGTGGTTAAGACTCTGCCTTCCAAAGCAGGGAATGCAGGTTCGATCTAAGATCAAACCAAGATCCTGCAGTGCAGCCAAAGTTTACCAAAAAAAAAAAGGAAGGGATGTCTAGGGAGTTGGTAATGTTTCACCTGGGCCATAGGTACTTTGGTGTCCTTTTTTTTTTGATCCTTTAAACTGTACTTTTCAAGCACTCTTTTGTTTTTATTCTTACTTTGCAATTTAAAAACAGACTATTGCCTATAGGCTTGAGAAAATTCCTTTTGCAGTCTGCCTGACACGTGTTAAGTAAGGTACCCTTGGTACTAGTCAGGGTTACTATATGTGAAAGGGTGGTTGGTTTACCATAAACTCATCCCGTGTCCACGTCACGTCAAAGGCCAACATCCTCTAGGGCACGCCAGAGACCCTCTGGTGATAGCTGGCTTTTCCACGGGTAGGACCACGCCGGTCATGACAGCCATGCTGACTTTGGGTCTTCTTTACCATTTGTGCTGGGGCTGTTCCTCCCAGAACATTTGCAAATGCTTTCTGGACCGACAGTCCCACCCTGGGAGTGAATTTTGGAGTCTGAGAGACAGGAACCTGAGGCAACATGAGGAGAAGCTAACAGATAGGGTCCCAGTGACGTCCCCTGACTCAGACCACCCCGCACCTAACCAACAAAGAGGATTTTCAAACTGTTTCTTACAAGTTGGAGTTCACTGTTCTGAGGAAGAGAAACTATGCATTGTCCGAGTCTTTGAGCAACCTTGGAGCCACTCCTTCTGACTCCACCAGGGCCTACTCTCCGTGGATGGAGGACGAGATGGTGCTGGGAAGTTGCCTGGCTGATACGCTGATACATTTTATGAAGTGGGGGGCTTTTTCCTGAAGCCAGTGGATCTTAAGCAGAGGGGTTACATGAGCCCAACTGCAATCTGCTGTCACCCTGCCCCATGCTGTCATTCCAGACACCCCCTCCACACGGCCCCCACGACCTTCTCCCAGACCTGTGAAACAGAATCTGGGGTAACTGTGCCTGTTCATCTCAGATGCCACTATCCCAATGTGGTCAGGCCAGACACCCCCACTCCAGCAAGGTGGAACCATGCCTGGAGACACTCTGCTGGTCACCATTGCTGCCATCAGGCCATTATTCACCCTTTAAAAACACCTGTTTTGAAGCATCTACCATCCAGATGGGCTACACTTGTGGCTCACATCCCTGCTTATCACAACCATCTAGCCATGTCCTAGTTCTACACTCTCATTCTGTGGACTTTGATACCTGGTCATAGGCTTTGCCTATCCTTTAGATGACCTGGATTGGAATCCTAACCCTGCGACTTCTAGCTGTAACATTGCCTAACCTTAATGAGACCCTGCAAGGATGTGTCCCTTATCCGCCTGCTGAATTCCTAGTCTTCCTTCATGAGTCATCCTAGGGGTCTGTCCCCTCTTTGGTAAAGTCTTCATGCTCCCTGAAGTTCTCGGGACTCCCTTTTCTGGACTTCTGTGGTTCCCTGGCTATATATCTCATGTTGGTAATTTTTGCATTGTATTGCAATTGTGTGTTTGCATCTGTTCTTCCATTAAACTGGAAGCTCCTATGGGCAAGACCCCATGTGTATGAATTCCCAGTGCCTCATACTATCCTGGAGACAAAAGATTCTGCAAGTATTTATGAGACAGATGGCTGAATGTCCATTTGCCATTGTCCTAAAAGTGGTGCGAAGCAAACATTCCTGTGAGTGTCTGATGGGTAAATTTGAGTTGAGTCTAAATGTCTACCAGATGTCTTCTTAGATACTTTTGTGGTATTGCTGTTTTCCATTACTGAGGGATGTCACTCTTATAATTTTTCATCTGCCTTTTTAGTAGAAAAACTAATTACAAGGCAACATCTCGAGCTCTATATGCACAGGTGAAAAGGTGGTGTCACCATTAGACATTTCACCTCTTGTTTTGTCCATTTCTGCTTCTTCTGGCCTTCCTTTCAATGGACTTTCAATACCTCAACCCCTGCCATGCAGTTGAAAATGAAGCCCACTGTGACTTTGTGAAGCTGCGGGAGATGCTGATCCGAGTCAACATGGAGGATCTCCGAGAGCAGACCCACAGCCGGCACTATGAGCTGTACCGCCGCTGTAAGCTGGAGGAGATGGGCTTCAAGGACACCGACCCTGACAGCAAACCCTTCAGGTACCTCTCCCACCAGCCCTACCCAGCTCAACTCAGCCCACCCGGGGGCAGGGGGAGGCCTTGCCCTGGAGAATTCACAGGGGAGGCGAGACACAGGAGCCCAGACCTAGCGCTGGAAGGCTAGGTCACTCACCAGCTCCATTTGCCTGGCCCTTCTCTGCCCTGGGACACCTGCCAGGGGATGCTGTGGCATGGTGGGCTTGGTAAGCCCTGCTGCCGTGCTTATAAGATTGGGGGCGGGGAGGAGGCCAGGGAATGGGCAAGGCCGATGGTCTCGCTGCCACAGGCATTTGCATGGTAGCTGTGAGCCCTGAGCCTGGGCCTTGTGCTTCAACATGGCAGTTTGTGCCTGCCCGCTGACCCACATTCTTCATCAGGCTCCTGCTGCTCTGTCAGGTTTCCAGTCTGTTCTTTACCCCTCTCCCCATGATCCAAACCAGGTGGGACCTGGCAGCAGTCACCACACAGGTATTGATGAACTTCCAGCTCTTCATTACTGCCCTTTAGCATTAGTGTTCGAGTGCAAGGTTTGTTTTGACCACCAGATGTGAATAATCGTTGACACCTCAAATCAGAATCTTAGATGCTTTCAGAGAAGAGGAAAGTTTTTGAAAGCATTGCTTCAAATGCCTTCAAATAACTATGCTGATGGGAGCTATGTGAATAAGTATCTGATCGATATGCATAATATGTGATGTAAGCCTCACATTGTAAATTACCATGTCACATGTAGTGCCCTGTGTTGGAACATTTCAGGAAATGTCAGGCCTTGATAAACAAGTAAAGGGCTTGCTTGTGGGATAAGAAGGCCTTCAAATGGCCTCTCAGATCCTACAAAACCTGTTCATAGCAGAAAGCCAGCCTGGAGACATAGAATAGCCATTCCTTTGGGGATGTCTGGTTCCGGAGGGGTAAGTTCACTGCCCTTCATGGACAGGGACTGCTGGAGCCCCTGGAGTTGAAGGAAAACGTTTTGGTCTCTCTGATGGGCATTCCGTTAGCTTTCTCCCTCCTACCCTTCAGACTGCTTTAATCTGCATCTGCGGGGGAAGAGGTGTCCTCTAGTCCCCTCCTCTCCTCCTCGGCTCCATCCTGACTACCTCTGTTTCTCACATCTTTGCCTTCTGCACGCTTTCTCTGCTGGCTCCTTTCCATCTTGTGGGCAGACATTCTTATCCTAAAAAACTCTCCCTCACTCTGCTCCTTGTCACCAGCCTCTGCCCTGTCAAGGAGTTTGGCTGCGACAGGAAGGAGAGAGAATGGTTCTGTATTTACTGGCTTCTGCTCCCACCATGCCACTGAGTAGAGAGGCCTCTAGGCCAGCAGTCACATATTCCAGTGTGATCTCTGAGCCCCATCTTCTTTTTTTTTTTAAAGAATTTTTTGAATGTGGACCATTTTTAAAGTCTTTATTGAATTTGTTACAATATTGTTTCTATTTTATGTTTCGGTTTTTTGGCTGTGAGGCATGTGGGATTTTAGCTCACTGATTGATCAGGGATCAAACCCACACCCCCTGCATTGGAATGCAAAGTCTTAACCACTGGACCACCAGGGAAGTTCCCCATCCTTTTGTTAAAATCTCAACACAGTGCTTGATACTCCTTCCTGCTCCCTCCTTCCTGAATTCTGTCTGTGGTTGGCTTTTCTAGCACTGGTCTCTCTGGTTAGAGTCCTCTCTCACACTGCTTTACTCCTTCTCAGCCTCTTCGGCAGATTTGTTTCATTCAACTTCTTCCTTTCCGTGTTCTTTCCGAGGGCCTCTGCTACTCTCACTCTTTCTGGCTGGTTCTTTCTGCTCTCACAGTCCTAAAGACCATTTAGAAATAGATCACTCCTAAGTTAAAATGTTACTTTTGAGCTCAAACCCAGTGATCCCACTGCTTACTGGATATTTTCACTTGGCTGTCCATAGAGGCTGTATCTGAAACTCAAGCTGTCTCAAATTTAATTCATCTCTTTCCCTCTCAAACGTACTCATTCTCCATTCACCTGAATCATCTTTGACTCCTCCCGAGTCCTTGGAGTTCTGCTTCCCTCACTGGTCTCCCTTTCCCTTCCAGCCTTCACATTAAGATCCCTTCTTTCTTTCTTTCACTGCATCGGGTCTTCATTGTAGCATGCAGGATCTTCATTGTGGCTTGAGGCCTGCTGTCTGGTTGTGATGCACAGGCTCTAGAAAATGCAGCCTTAGTAGTTGCTGCCTACGAGCTTAGTTGTCCCAAGGCATGTGGGATCTTAGTTCCCCAACCAGGGATTGAACCCATGTCCCTACATTGGAAGGCGGAGTCTTAACCACTGGATCATCAGGGAGGTCCCAAGATCCCATCATTTCTTACTTTGATTGTTGGAAAGTCTGTCCTTCACGCAATGCCCAGAGTGGTCTTTCGCATTTTCAAATTGGATCAAGTCAGCCCTGCTTAAAATGTCTAAGTCTTAACAGGGTGGCCAATGCCTGCTCTCTCCTGCAACTCTCAGGAACCTTATCTTCCACTACTCCAGCCACATGGGGCCATGCCTGACACCCCAGGTATATGCCATTCCTTCTCCACATGTGCCTTTCCACAGGGTACCCTCTTCAGAGCACTCACCCTCTTCTTCACCAGGCTAACTGCTATTTCTATAAAACTAAATCCAGGCTGGGGTCGGGGGGGACAGGGAGACATAACCTAGGCATCTCCCACTGACTGGGAGTTCCTTGATGGCAGGCACATGGCTATTGGCTCCAGGTATTGAGTGACTAGCATAGTATCACTTAATTCTGTGTCCAGCACATGGTAGAGTCTCATCAAGTGTTTGTTGAACTCACTCATTAATATGGTCAGTTTCAGAGCCAGGACCTGGCGGCATAGTGCAGATGGAAGGACCTAGATTATGAGAGGAAACCCAGCGTCAGGTCCCAGCTCTGCCTCTAACTTGCTGTGTGATCTTGCTGTGTGTCCGCCTCACTTCTCTGGGCCTTATCTGTAGAATCAGAATATAGAAGCAGGTGTTCCAAGTCACTCCCAGTTCAAAGCCAGGTGCCCACAGCTCTGTGCTTCTGCTTTTGCATGTCTCCAAGAATTGAGGAAGGGAGGGTGGGGGAACCCAGGGAGGATCATTGGGGCTGTTTTTCATTGAACAAGAGCCATTCCAAAGGCAGGGAAATTAACCTGACCATGTTTGCAGTTTACAGGAGACATATGAGGCCAAAAGGAACGAGTTCCTAGGGGAGCTCCAGAAAAAAGAAGAGGAGATGAGACAGATGTTTGTGCAGAGAGTCAAAGAGAAAGAAGCTGAACTTAAAGAGGCAGAGAAAGAGGTAAAATGTGGGTTGGTGTGCTAGGTGGGAAGGAAAAGGAGGCTGAACTTAGGCAAGACAAAGGTTTCTGCCCCAAGAGAGCAGCTGGGGGAACCTTGGGGCCTCAGGCGGGAATGGGACACAGCATCTGTAGCCCTGCCTTGGCCGGCACAGACAGGCTGTGAGATCTGTGTCTTTTCCATCCCTCAGTCCCCAAGGCTGGGATATTCTCACTCTTTGTTATTTAATTCTCTAGACCCCCACTGTCCCATATAGTAGCTGCTAGCCCTTGTGGCTATTAAATGAACTGAAATTAAATAAAGTTTAAAACTCTATTTATCATTTGCATTCACCATATTTTAAATGCTCAATCTTCATGCAACTCAGGGCTATGAGATATTAAACATTTCCATCACCGCAGAAAGTTCTATTGGGCAGCCCCGCTCAACACTTGGGACCTGACATTGCCCCTCGAGGTCAGGGGCAGGCTGATTTTTTTGCCCCCCTTTCTGGGAGTTCATAGCTCAGAAGGGACAGTTGATCACTTTCTTGGCGGTCCTGCCCCATCCTGCCTGCTCTGATGGCCTTGGGGAAAGATGGTTCCAGGGAGTCCTGGGTACCGTGTTGAATCCTAAGCCAGTAACAGCTGGTGTGTTTCCCCACCCACTTGAGTATTCTGTTCCATTTCATGCTAGTGCTAAAGAACATCAGTGCAGCTGTAGTGAGTTTTTAACTAAGGCTTGATGGTCTATCTGGACTTTAGTTAAGCCGTGACTAATAGACTGCAGTTAGCCCTCGCACCATTGCCTTGCCTCGAAGGTCCCACTACTGATTCCCCTACTGCTGCCAGATTAATTGGCCTCAGCCACAGTTTTGGTCATGTCAGCAACTGCTTCAGCTCTCTAGGCCTTGAAACCCATAAAGAAAGGCAGCACTTAATTACTTCCCAAGTCTCTTCCTCTTTTAATCTGCCAAGACTCTCCAGTGTTATTGCCAAAGCCCATGGCAAGAGAATTGACTTCATTTCAGTTTCACTTTTCAAAAGAAAAATGTCACCTGGAACTTTTAGGAAGAGAGGTAAGGTGATCTCTTGAATGAATGAAAGGCCAGTAAGCAAAAGCCAGGTGGACACCACTGGTCAGCAGAGCTTCTACCAGCAGCCTACCCTGAGTGACTAGCGGGAGCTGGTTGACCCAACAAGTCTGTCATCCACCACCCCTTACTTGGTGACAGGCCCAGATACCTATAGGACACCCAGCCTCCTCCACGGTGTGCTGTGAGGGCTGCAGAACCCTCCATTCCTTCCTGAGTCCTCAAAAGAGACTGAAATGATGCTTAAGCTGCTCTTACTACTCAGGATACTTTATCACATTCCAGTTTGTTAATCACCTACACCCCCAATGTGTGTGTGCTCAGCCACTCAGTTGTGTCCAACTCTTTTGTGACCCCATGGACTGTAGCCCACCAGGCTCCTCTGTCCACCGGATTCTCCAGGCAAACATATTGGAGTGATTGTCATTTCCTACTCCAGGGGATCTTCCTGACCCAGGGATCCAACCTGCACTCCACTCCATTATTCTTGCCTGAAAAATTCCCAAGGACAGAAGATGGGCCACAGTCCATGGGGGTGTAAAGAGTCAGACACGACTGAGCATGCATGCACACACACCCCTAATTCCCTGATCCACTTATCACAGTAACATGCTAGAACATTGTTGCTCTTCTCCTTTGGGTTTCTGACTCTATTCAGGGCTAGCTGAGCCTCCCCTTGATCAAAGCTGCGGTTTCCACATTCATTTCATTTTCTAAAGTTCTTGTCTTTCCTTCCACATCCATGGACAAGTGTTTTCTTTGACCAGCTTCAGCACTGTCAAAGTTTTCTCTGCAATCTCCAATGAGCCTCCCTGGTTGGAGAGGCTAAGAAAAGGCAGGGGCCCCTTTCCTATTGAGAGATCTCATTATATGATCACCTGAAGATTGCGTTGACCTTGGGCAAATTCCTTAACTTCTCATACCTTCTGTTTCCCCATAAAATGCAGATAATAACAGAACCTGCCTCATAGGGTTGTTGTGATGATTAAATGAGTTAATACATATAAAATGCTTAGAAAAGTCAGTACCTGGCCTACAATAAGCACTCAATACATGTTCTACATTATAACTGATGTTATTATTTTTCATATGTAGTAACTGTGGGGACTCTTTTAAATAAAATGCTTGATTTAGACAGAATGCATGGTTCCCTGACCATATTCAGGAGCAGAAATGTGGAGATAAAATGGCAGAAGAGAACCATTCAGAACATGACACCCTTTGGTGACATCATAGCTGTCCCTGGCAGAAATGTCTCCTTGGATCCCAGGGTCCTTCATGGTCACAAGCCCGCCAATCCCCACCCCACCCCCACTCCATCCCTCCGCCCCCCGACGCGTGCTCTGCTCAGCTGAGCTCTGCTCTCCCCAAAACCCCTGTGCTTCCCTGCCAGCTACATGAGAAGTTTGACCGTCTGAAGAAACTACACCAGGATGAGAAGAAGAAGCTGGAGGATAAGAAGAAATCCCTGGATGACGAAGTGAACGCTTTCAAACAGAGGAAGACGGCGGCCGAGCTGCTCCAGTCCCAGGGCTCCCAGGCTGGAGGCTCACAGACTCTGAAAAGAGACAAAGAGAAGAAAAAGTAAGTGGCAGGCTGCTCTGGGGTGAGGGCCTCTTTCTGCTCCTGCTCATCCCCTCAGGCCGGTGACAGAGGCCAGCTGTGGGCTGATAGGCTCCTTTGGGCCCCTGGACCTGGTCTTGGTGTCCCCACAGGCCCCACAGATACCCTACATCTGAGGAGCTGAGAGGAGGTGAGGGCTGTGTGTGGCCTCAGAGGACCAGCCCCTCTGCTCCGCCCACTTGGGAAAGTCCTGCCAACTCAAGGCAGAAGGAGAGGGAGGGAAAGGGGAGGAAAAGCAAAAGGCAGGTGAGAGAGTAGAAAGAAGAAAGGCGGAAACGATGAGAATCTGTGAAGTTACAAGAAGGAGATGAACGAAAAGAAGGGCAGAGAGAGGGTAGCAGAAGCCTCTGGGCCCCCTCCTGTGGAAGGGCTCCCAGGCCAGCTTGCTCATCCTATGCCTGAGGTGGTTCAGCCCTGGAGCCTCCCTCACCCCCCTCAGTTCTAAGGGCTGTGGCCAACAGAGTTTAAGCACTGCCGCTGAAGGCTGCAGCCCAGTCCTGGTTTCTCACCCCTTCCTGTCCCTCCCTCTTGGGTGCTTAGTTGTCCCCAGCCTGGGGTGCTGGGAACTTGGCAGGGAATCCTCAGATGCTAATATCCTCTGCAGGCCCCACCCTCCACTGGGGAACGACTGTACCATCCGTCTGTTTCCCCTGGGATTTGGCAACACAGGACGTATGGGCTCCTGGTTACCATGTGGGTCAAGAATGCTGACCCGAGCCCCGGCCTCGCTTGCTGGGGTTACCCATTCCTCATCCCAGAACCAGAGAAGAGAAAAGCATTTCCGACGGGACCTGTACAACAGCAGGAAAACATCTAGTGGTCCCTTGCGCTCTAGTTGTTTGGGCAGTGTGACTGGAGGAGCCAAACTAAAGTGGTCTGAGGATCTACAACATGGCCATCGTCACTGCCTTCTGTTCTTAGCCACTTTTTGCTGGACTCCACTGCTAGTTACTGGCCAGAAGGAGGAAACATCTTCCTTTCTTCTCTCTCCTGGCTCATCACTTAGGAATAAAGAATTCACCAAGAATAAAATGCAACAGTAAAATATCTTAACTTTGAAGGCACTAAGTTTTGCCATCTGATTATTCTTTTTTCAAAAATGTCATTTGGGCATTTTCACCAATTAGTTCAGAGATTTTTGTCACGTAGTCACAACACTGTATGTCAAAGTCACTGACGATCTCATTTTTTTTTTTTTTTTCGGTATTACCTGATAAAATTCAACTACCCCGAACAAAGCCTCTTTGGACACACTCTATATTAACTGACCTGTAATGGTGTGTTAGTTGTAGCAGCAGGAATGGATTCCTATTTTTAAGATCATAAAAGTCTAAATTAGTCTTCCAGCTCTAACCTGCTGCTTTCACAGTCCCGTGGTGTTTGTTAACAGGATCCCTGGGGCAGTTTCATAGCCTGCTGGCCGGAATTAGGAGATTCATTTGTTGGGACCCCACTGACACTCAACTATATAAATAGTCCCCATTGAGCTGTTCAGTGGAAGTTCTTCCCAGACCAGGCTTTCTCCTGGTTGCCTCCAATTAACTGACCACCCCCCACCCCTAGGCCAAAGACCCCACATAAGGAGACGTGTCTCTCCAGTCTTCCAGGAATATTTGGAGCTGGTGATGGCACCCTTTTCCAATTTTGAGATGAGTGAAAACCTCACTCGCACCAGGCACATCCTATTAACAAGAGAGCCTGACAAAACAGCCTGCTCTCTTCTGTACTTTCAGATATATGTGTCTGCTGGTCTGGGCTTCTTACGTAATTCCCCGAACAGTTGCCTAACCTCCGGAAGACCCATCTTTAGCCTGGTGTCACTCTGGTTCCATGGTGATGAGGTGGGGGGGGGGTGGGTGAAGGGCGGAAGTGAGGGTAGAAGCATTTCTTCTGGAGAGATGGTGGTTGGATTTAATAGAGTCATCTATTGAGAATTTCCTTTGGCTGCCCTTAAAGAAGTTAAGAAAGAGTATTGGTGTTTCAGGGGATTCCTACCAGCCCGCCCTCCCATCTTCCCCTCCCCACTCCTCCTAATCTCCTTTGACCTCTAACTCTTCATTGTTTGCATCAATTCATAATATTTGATTTCTCCCCAAGCTCATTCCATCTTCATCAGCTTTTACTGTTTTACAGTTAACTCTGCTGTTTGCTGCATGCTGCATGATACCCAGGGCCCTGGTAAGCTTTATTAACTCTAAATAGAACTGGCAGTGGCTTCTAGAACACATATCCCCAAGTCTCACCCCCTGCCCAACACACATACCTAATATCAAAGAAGCTGCCTCATTGTTCTAGCCGGTTTTCTCTTGTGACTTATAATATTAGGAAATAGTCTGGTGTGATTCCAAGTGTACATGTGCAATATTTGCCTTCCTGATTAAAAGTGGGGTGTTTTCAGACTTTTCTACCTAGCCTGGGTGGAACCTGTGATAGGTATTTGAGGTTTCCATTTTAGCCATTTTTTTTTCTTAAGGAGAAAAAAATTAACTAACCTGTTACTTTCAAAATGAACTAACCTGTAGTGATGAGGGGAACTGTTGGGTTCACAAGCCTTGTCCTGCAATGTCACTGTCAGCTTTGAGCCCCAGGTTTGGGAAGGTTTCAAGTCAATGGAAACTTGCTTCTCTGTTTCCCTCTGGTGGCTGTTTCTTATCTGAGGGGTTCAAATTTTCTAATTTCATTTGGCTATGTAGTCTCTCAAAACCATAATAAAAGGGGAAGAAAGTGAAGAGTTAAATATTATAGAGAATTCCTTATACTCTATCTACAAGTACCAACTTCATGAACACCTCTGATAAGGAGATAAGCAGGTAACCGTTAGTAAGATGCATTCCTGAGGGCTAGATGTTATGTCAACAGGAGTAAATAAAGCAGCCCCTGGCATCACATAGTTTATAGGTTGATTACAGCAGTGATTAAGCTTCCATCTATTTTACTAGACTTAGGTAGTGAGTGGGGAGGAACACAAATATTTTCAATCTAACTTAATTAGGCATATTACCATTTAAAACTTTACCATAGAAACTTTCACACAGGAACAAAAGGAGAGGATAATACAATCGAGTCCATGTACCCACCCCCCAGCCCCCAAACAACTCTCAACATATGCCAGTCCTGTCTCATTTATTGCCCCCAAATTGGCTGGATTACTGTAAAGCAAAACGCATCTCATTTCATCTGTCACTACTTCAACATGGATCTCTAAGAGCTAATGACTCTTAAAAAAAATAACCACAATGCCACCATTATCACACCTCCAAATTTAACAATTCATTCACATAAAATTTTCTAGCCCATGTTCAGAATACCCTGGTTGTCTCATAAATGCCTTTTACATTTGGTTTGTTTGGATCGGGGAATATAAAATATTGGGAAGACTTCTCCGCACTCACCATGGAGTTTATGATTTAAATGGAGAACCTGCTGTTTGTCACCAAAATAATTGCTGCAGCTACTGCACCAGGGACTTTGGGCAGCTGGCAAAACATCCTACTTTCAAGCAAATCCCGAAGAGGAAGTCCACAGAGGCTTCTGAAACATAAGGCCCGTGAAATTGGGCCAAAGAAAACAACCCTAAAAGAACAATGAAATGATTTCTTGTCTGGCGTAAAGGCAAGACTTGGAGCCCTGTGCACTGACTTGAATGAAAGCTAGGAAGACACAGTTCCTGGAGTGAATGTCCATGGCTGCAGTCCTAGTGCCCAGCAGAGTGGCTGATGCTCGGTTCACGTGTATTTCCTCGGTTCCCCTATTTTCAAGGAGGAAAATAGGAAAGATGCATCCTGCTCAGTTAGCTTTCAGTTCATGAAACACAAATTAACGTGGTTTGACACAGTTTTGTTCAGCTTTCCCCGAGTAAATCATTGGTAGTGGCCATTACTAGAATGAATCCTTTCAAAACTATAATTAAAGCCACACTTAATGATCAAGAGTCAATAGGCAAACAGTGGGAACAGCCAACCCCAACCCTAAGCAGGTTGGCTTTTTCTGGCATGCTTCTCCCCAGCAGACCACAAGAGCAGTTCCAAACCAAATAGAGAGATTGCCGCCTATAGCCGTCTGCAGTTGCAACAAAACGCTTCCTCTGTGGCCCACACACAGTTGTAGGTACTCTGGCGTGGGGGGCGGGGGCAGAGTATGGTATATGGACAGTAGGCCTAGCAAAGTATTTCAGCCTTCCCAGGCCGCCCAGGACATAAGCCCTTGCAGTGTTCTATAGGTTTCTTTTCCCCTGGGAAGTAGACAAGGAAGAACAGGAGAGCTGAGCTTTCTTTCATAGGACGTTTTAATACTATTCAAAGTGTTTTTCCGCACGCTATCCTATTTTCACATTACGACAGTCCTGTGAGGCAGAGGAGGAAGGTGCTGATCTTCAGTTCACAAGATGAACAAATGGAGGCGTGGGGTTAAGGGATTTACCGAGGCTGACACAGGGAGTTATTGGCAGAACTGGAATGAGAATGCAAAATGAGTTCTGGTATAAACTGCCATTCTCATGCGTGTGTGTGTGTGTGTGTGTGTGTGTGTGTGTGTGTGTATTCACTCTGAGGAAGCAACTGTACAGATAGATTGAGCTTATGCTTTTAACTATCCCTCCCCAATATCTTTAATGAGAGAAATGTGTTCAGGTAAAAAAAAAATAAATAAAACCAGGGGCTTGGGTCCACAGGCAAGGAGTTCGCAGGGACACTGTGGTGAGGAGAGTCACAATCAAGCAACCCAGGGATTCGGGCTCTGCTCCTGTGGGTGTGACTCTTTGTGACCTCGGGCAAGTCATTTGGCCACGCAGTGTTTCTCAGCCTCCTCATAAGTTAAATGGGGACCAATACAACTTGCCCCCATTTATGTCACAAGGATGAAGTTTGAATGGGAGAAATTTCAAAGTGCAGAGTGAACACAAACCAATGGATTTCCATTGTTTGGGTTTCCAGGTGACTGTGGTTAGACCCTAGTGCAGAGGCCAGTCACCACCTCCAGATACTTCTCAAATAGATCTTGCCCCGGGGGACCAGTTAGTGGACCCGGGCTCTTCAAAGGTGAAACCTCTACCCCCTTGGCATTCACTGTGGGGTGAGGCCATCACTGGTTGAGAGCCTGGCACTCTGTGCTGTGGCCTGAGGCCACTTGAAGATTTGCTGAAGGTGTTCCTGTACAAGGTGTCTGGGTCAGGAGCGCTAGTCAGGACCTAGTCATTAAGAAGAGAGAAAAGGGATTCTTGTGGCTCTTGATTATTTTGCTTGCTGATGCCATGACAATTGCCACTCAGAGGTGTGTGAGGGTGAATGAGAGAGAAAGCATGTCCCCAGAAGCCAATGCAATAAGACCTTAAGACCATCTAACATAGCTATATTCTAATTTATCCATCAGTCATGACAATTTTCTTCTAACCTTTGTTTTGTTTTTTACATTAATCCATGCATTCATTAACCCAACTTCTCTTTTCATTTTCAGTTTGGGCTTCCTGTAGACGCCCTTTTCCTGCGCAACAGAGCTGGGCCTCCCTTTCTCTAATTCCCCCTTAACACGTCTGCGGGGCACACAACCTGTGCCCTCCCCTTTCTTCCTGCCAAGGTTTATAGAAGCCCGAGAGTCTGAGGACCTTGTCTGGCCTCTGGGCAAGAAGCCAGCAGTCACGTGGTTTAAAGCTGCATCCTGCATCCCAGTGCCCCTCCCAGCGCCCCCAGCCGGCCACTCCCCGCCCCATCTTTGACTGTAACATGTGCAGGGGTTCTGTCTGCTCCACGGCACCACCAGCTTCCCTGTTCCAACTCCGAATGCTGTTTGTTCCCCCGAGGTATTTGCATCCAGCCTGGCTGGGTGAGCACCAGTCAGCAGGGCTTTCCCCCTTAGTCTGCAGTCACTTGGCTTTCCCACCCACCACTAAGCCCCTGACAGGAACCACAGCCTCTCCTCAGAGGGTTCCAGAAGGAGATTCTTCGGTCAGCCCAGCCCTTTCCAGTTTTGATTCACTCAAAAGTGACTGCACTCAAACTCTGTTAAGAACCTGGAATGAGTTTATTTGCACCCAGCCCTTCCCAGACAACACGACTGCTGAAGAAAATAGCATAAATGTCCCCTCTCTGTAATTCTGAGTACCCCACAGATGCAGGAGGGAGAATAAACCTGAATATTAGTACCAGCATAGTGTCTTATGGAATTGTTATGAGGTGTCTCACATCTCCTTTGTAATTTCCCTGAGGATGCCACACCATCCCAACAAGGCAGGGCCAGTAGCAGGTGTAAGCATCCCGTGTCGTAAACTGCCAGGCTGAGTGGTTCAAGAATTAGTGTTTTTAGTTTGGCTTTGAGGAATCTTCCAGCCTATTTATTTGGTGAATTTGATGATGATGAGTTTCAATCTGTATTTTGCATGTGTCCCCCAATAAGAAGAAGAGGTGAGACTGTCAGTCGGAGAAGAGAAAAGAGATGCTGTGCCTTGGAAGGTCCCTGACTTTGCCTCTAAGGATTTGATGTTTGAAAACTTCTAGCCTGGATTTGTATAATGGGGCCTCTCTGATAGTGGCTTTGGGAACCCCTTTGAAGTTGAGAGCCCTCCCTTGTCAGGGCCATGAGGCACACTGGACTTTGGTGTTTGACCAGTGAGAAAGTGAGAGCTGGCGGTGACTGGCAATGATCCCTGGCTAACATGCCGTTTCTCTGCCCTTCCTTTGCAGTAATCCATGGCTGTGTACTGAATAGTATTCCCCGCTACAGCTGGACTGGACTCCACTTAGCCTTTTAAGCCAAGGTTCCTATTGTAACTGACAGCTTTCCTTTGGGGTGCCAGGCAGCCGGGTCCCCGGCCCCTGCCATGTTCTTCCACTTCAAGCCCCACCTCTTCTTTCTATTTCTGCCTCACAGTCCCATTGGCATTGACCATGACCTTCTTTTTTATTTTTGAGATTTTTATTTTTTGGTCACTTGCTTTGAAAACACACAATTGAACAAGGCTATGCCAAATTTTCAGGCCTTTTTGAAGTATTGAGAATGGGGAGGGGGTGTTCTCTTTTCAATAATAGATAATAACAGGAAGCAAAAAGTAGAAACAATGGAAAGCAAACGAATGCACACACTTTATCTTTTCTTGTTGGCAAAGCAAGAGGGCAGTTTTGAGATGTATTGTTTGGTGAGTCACTGACTGGTGGGTGGCCAGAAGCAACTATGAAGGTGATGCTGCCAAAGCAGAAGCTAGTTTCTTGAGAAAATCCAAGTCACACAGTGGAGCATTTTAGGAGACCCTATGCTCGGAGATTTAAAAGCCAAAAAAAAAAGCTTGGATCCTCAGCTTGGCTCAGGGAGATGCTAAATTAAGGCTGTCAAGTCTCCTTGGGAAAGGCTTCTTGTTTGCAGCTTTGACCAGTTTCACAGCTGCTTCCCAAGAATCCCAAACTTAAACAACTAACGGTCTCCATCCCCCCGCCCCCAGTAATTATTTGCATCACAAATAGGAGGTCCCCTCATTTACATTTATTTACAGATTAACTACTTGAGGTTTGAGTGGTTCTGAAAACTTCAAAAGGTATTAGAGCCACCCAGACTTTGAGAGACCTTCAGAGACTAGGCAGGAATTTTGTATGAAGAGAGACATTTGGGTCCAGAAGACAGGTAGGACCCATTTTTTGTAAGAGGAAATCGAGGTGCAGAGAAATGAAGGGACTTTGCCAGAGGTCCCAGGGCTGTTTCATGGCAAAAGTCAGGCTAAATTCAGTGTCTTCTGAGACCTGATCCATTTCACAAATGGATTCAATCTGTTCATGTTCATTCCTTGGAGACAAGTCTTTTGATGTTCAGGAGAAAATGAATAGTATTAGAGCGCCTTTGAGGTTTTTATCCCATAGAAAAATATTCAAGGATGGGGTGGGCAGGGATGGGCAAAGCAGAGAACTCTAGTCCCGCCCCTGAACTGAGTGCTTCTGCTGACGATAATAAGAGTCATGGACACCTCTTAGCTGCTCAGCTTTCCTGGGAGTCTGGAATGAGGCATGTGAGTGCAGAAGTTTAACAGGTGCTAGAGATGACCCTTGTCATCAAGGAAGTTTGGTAAACAAAAATCTAACTTGTATGTGAACATGAGACCTTTAGAAACTCAACCAAGGCTATGTAAAATAATTAAAATGCTTATTGTATCAGGTAGCTTGTCTCACTGTAAACAGAAAAATTTTTTTCCTTCCTCAGTGAAAAGATTTTTTTACTGAGTATAATTGTTACTATTAAAAAAAATTACCGTAACACTCTGTTTACTTCTGGTGAAACAAAACCAGTCATTAGAAATGGTCTGTGTCCCACCCCACCCCACCTTGGACTGGAATGGTTTTCCTGAAAAATCCCCATGTGTACACACACACACACACACACCTCATTTCTTTTAAACCAAGAAGTTTGCTTTTCCAAAATGCAGAATAGATCACTTTTGGTTTCATTTATGTTTTTTTTTGTTTTAATCATTTGGCATTCACGTGTGGCTGTCAATATGTGCTTTTTTTTTTTTTTAATTAAAACAAGAAGCTTGAAACTGATGTTTGGTGTTCTTAAAACCTTCTCAAAAAAAAAAAAAACCTCAGCAGATTTTCCAGTGGTGATGGCCCATCAGTGATCCCATTTCTCACCTGTCTTCTCCATGTATAATCTGTGCTACCTCACACTGCCCACCTTCCTGACCCTGTCTTACTTTGAATGTCCTTTTTCTTTGGCTAATTTCATGTTTTCTTTCTCTTTCCCTCTCCAGCTTTTTTTAATCTTGTCTTCAGCAGCTGCACTAAGTCTAAAGGAGAAGACTACCATTATAGAAGAGTTAGGGTTTCCATATTGTCTCAAACCAGAAACCAACCAATTCCCTCTCATTCCAAATTGTGTGCGTATGCACGTGTGTGCATGCGTGTGTACACACACACACACACACACTCTCTCTCTCTCTCTCTCAACAAGTGTTCATGTGTCCAGGCAAGAAGCTCTCTCCCAACTTACATGGTATTTTAAATGGAAGTGTCTTATCCTAACCTAACAAGGCAGGAAAACATCCATCCGAGCTGGAGAATGGACCCAATGTAACCTCAGAGAGACAACTGCAGGATGACTCACCCAAGTGTAAGTGACTGAGGCAGGAGACCTCAGCTGTGGGTGTGGAAGTAACTGTTCACAAGTTTTTCATTTGAGTTTTCTGTTTTTCCTTTTAAACACCATTTCTCCAGTTCAATGGGTTGATTGTCTACAGCCACTATTAAACATTTCTGAATATGGACGAGAAAGTCAAGCAACATTCATATCTTCTTCAGCATTCACAGACCTTCTGCAGACCCCCTCAGCAAGTGGGGCGAGTGGATCTACTAACATTCAGGTGGAGAAAGGAAAGGAGAGATGGGGGAGCTTAAGCTTAGTGAGAGCAAAATTACTCCATTCAGCCTTCCAAGGCCAGTTGGGGTTTTGAGAGAGGTTTCTGCTCAATGTGGGACCTGAAGAGAGAGCTTTGATGTTGATAAATCTACCCTGAATTCATTGGTTTAACTTGGATCGAAATGCCATGTGAGTGTGCTCATCCCCATATAGCCCTATGACCATTGCCATTCCACTGTCCCGTGTCTCTTGAGAGAGCCTCTTTGCATGTTTTCCAGAATCTGTGTTCATTCTTCCTTTCTTCTCCTTTGTTCTTTTTGCTCAGAGATGTGACCAGTCACTGCCCCTCTGGGGCTGTCATTCGCCAGGAGAAACATCCCAAAACCAGCACTGTTTAGCTTGATACCTTTCTAATGTCCATGTCAATTTTCAATAAAATTCAAAGAAATGCTCAGTGGCTGTGTGATTATTAGGTGATGCACGCATCATGGTTTGCCTTAGGAGGGGTGGGTGGCTTCCTTTCAAGGGGGTGGTTGGAGGGGCTCAGGGAGGCACCATCAGCCCATTTGCAACCTTCCTGGGTGGGCTGCTGTGCCCACACCCCCCATCTGGGTTTGAAATTTCCACAGGCTTGTGGCGGGGGTCGGGGGGAGTCCTTTACTTTTCCTTCATTAGCATGGATTTCACTGATCCGTTGAGCTCATCTAGGATAATAGATGGAGAAAGTGGAGTGCCAGATCCTGTAGAATAAGAGTTGGTTGAGTTTTAATTCCAGAAGGAAAAGAACTGCACTGCATGGCTTCTCTTATTATTACTGTGATGTGAACATCCTGAAAATTCATAGGCATGACTCCAAAAGCCTTCTGTAAATAGGGTCTACTAGAGAGGGAAGTTTCCTTGTCTCTCCCAGCATTCAAGTGAGCAAGAGGGACAGTGGTCAGTTTTCATAATTCTGGCCGCAATCATAGTGGAATTTCCTTTCCTTGCCTTCATTTCCCAAATAACCAGATGCTGGAGACCGGAAGGTGGTTGGTACCCTCTCGGCACCAAGCCCTTGGAGACCTCTGAAGGGAAGGGGTACCAGGGAAAACGACGCTGGCCTGCATCTGTGCAACTCGCACACTAGAGAGCAGCCGAACGGGACAACCCGTGACATCACTGAGCCCCCGGCATCCTGGAGGTGTGGAAAAATACCGGTTCTGGAGCCAGACAGACTTGCTAGCTGTGTGTGTTTGGGGGCAAGTTGTGGTCAAAACCTCCCTGTAAAGGAATATCAGCAACTCCCTTGCAGGGGTGATTGCAGTGGTCTCGTGAGCTACTGTAAACTAAGGAGGTGGGTGTTCACTAAAGGAAATCCCTATTAGGGATGGAGTTTCCCCTTTACTAGAAGTATCTTAGGTTCTTCCAACCCAGGGTTTCTCAACCTCAGCACTATTGTCTTTTGAGACCAGATAATTCTTTGTTGTGGAGGCCGCCCTGTGCATTGTAGCATTCCTAGATGTCAGTACATTGTAGCACAAATGTAGTACATTGTAGCACTACTAGATGTCAGTAGCACACTATACTACCCCATCCCCAGTTCTGACAAACAAAACCGTCTCCAGATAATGCCAAACTTCCCCTGGAGGGCAAAATTGCCCCAAAGTGGGAACCATTGCTCTGGGCCATGGGTCAACAAACTTTTCCTGTAAAGGGCCAGCAGGCAAATATTTTAGGCTTCGCAGACCACATGATGTCAGAAACTATTTTACTGTTCAGTATAGACCAAAACCAGCCATTGATAATACATAAAAGGATGAACGTGACTGTGCACCAATAAAACTGCATTTATGGACACTGAAATTTGAAATTCATGTGTGGGTTTCATTTTCACATGTCCTAATTTTTTATTATTTGTATTTCTTCCAACCATTTAAAATGTAAAGACCACTCTTAGCATGAGGGTCATATAAACACAGGGAGTGTGACTGGATTTGGCCTGTGGGCCACTGTTTGTCGACCCCACTTCTAATACATTTTGGTGCTTGTTACATTACAGGTGGCGCTAGTGGTAAAGAATCTGCCTGCCAATGCAGGAGACACAGGTTCGATCCCTGAATTGGGAAGATCCCCTGGAGTAGGAAATGGCAAGCCATTCTAGTATTCTTGCCTTGAAAATCCCATGGACAGAGAAGACTGGTGGGCTACAGTCCATAGGGTCACAGAGTCAGACATGACTGAGCATGCATAGATGAATGCATCACAAAGCCTAAAGGTCTTAGAAGTGACTGGCTGGTCAAAAGAAATCAGAAATGAAGACAAATGGCTGATATTTTAATGCAAGTTAGTGGGAAAATGGGCTTGGTTAACTAAAATTTTTATATCATTTTGCTAGAGCATAGATGGGGGCAAGGGTCTGCTGGGGTGCTGAGAGCCAGTTCCTAGGGACTTGCTGAGCAGTGAGAAGGCCAACTGCTTCTAGGGACAGAACCAGGCTTCTAATACCTTCAAAATGGCTAAGCAACCTGGACTCCAGTTGTAAGCAACTGAAGTTAAGCAGTGTCCTTTTGTGTTTGAAAAGCCCCAACTCAGCTGAGTCCCCTCGATGTTCATCTGAAACTATCACAACATTGTTAATCGACTATACCCCAATAAAAATTAAAAGTTAAGAAAATCCTGCCATTGAGGTTCAGGCCTATCTTCTCCTTGAAGCCTTTCTTGACCCCATCCACCTGTTTTGATCTCTTCTTCCTTTTCAAAAACCTCCTGGCTGAAATTGTTTAATCTTCTCTGCTTCTCATTTGAGAGACTTCATTCTCAAGAGATGTTAAGCTTCCTTAGGGTAGAAATATCATTTACAACTCCCCAGTGGGCCCAGGAAAGTGCTGGACACACAATAAAAAGCGATTAAGAGGTAGCTAGATGGCAATTCTTGACTAATTTAGGGAGCTATTGCACTTTTGAAACAATTTAATTTTGAAATTAAATAACAATAATAGTACAAAGTACACTCACATGCTCTTGACCCAGATGCACCAACTGATGATATTTTGCCCCATTTGCTTTATCATTTACACTGAGGTGCCCCCTTCCCCCCTCCCCTGGAACCAAATAGATAGAGAGAGATACATAGCATTTTTTCTGAACCATTTGAAGATAATTTACAGGTATCATGGCCTTTACTCCTAAATATTTCAATGGGTATTTCCTAGCAATAAGGATATTCTCTTACATAGCCACAGTTACCAAATTCAGTAAATCTAACCTTGTTAATCTAACCTTGTTACACTACTTTAACCTATTGAATAGTATGTGTGCATGCTCAGTCACTTCAGTTGTGTCCAACTCTGTGACCCCATTGACTGTAACTTGCCAGGCTCCTCTGTTGATGAGATTCTCCAGGCAAGAATACTGAAGTGGGTTGCCATGCCCTCCTTCAGGGGATCTTCCCTACCCAGGGATGGAACCTGAGGCTCCTGCGACTCCTGCATTGCAGATGGATTCTTTACCCACTGAGCCACCTGGGAAGCCCATTGAATAGTATACTTTATACCAATTTTTCCTGCCATATAAGATTGGCTCTAGAATCATGCACTGTGTCCTGTTACTTTAGCGTCCTTTAATCTGAAACAGCCTTTCTTTGTCTTTCATGATACTGATATTTTTGAAGTGCCATTAAAAAAAAAAGATTGTTGTCATTTTGGGTCAAGGTGTTGCCCAATTTCTCCACTATATAATTATTGTTTTTCCTCTTCTTTGCTACTAATAAACAATCTGTGAAGAGAAAACTGTAAGTCCATGCAAAATCCTCCTCATCAAAAAATTCCCCCTAGATTTAGCATCTACTGGTGATTCTTGCCTGAACCAATGATGATTTTCTGACTCCAGCATTCCCTTCATATTTACCAGTCAGCACATGGTATTCTATCATAAGCAAAGGCCCTCCCCTTTCCCTCACTATTTATCTACTTGGTCTCACTGTGGACTTATGGCTTCCTATTTTGTCAATGGCTCGTTACTGTCCTTAATAATTTGGGTGTGCAAATTACCAGGCTTTGGCCAGCTCCTAGCTATTGCTTATAGTCCATTAGTAGCCATTCCTCAAGAGGATATTGCAGTGCAGAATACTCTGGTCAAGAACTTTTAGTGATCTGATTTCTGGGATAGTTTATGAGGGTGGTGCTGAGCCAGGTTCCAGGTTTCCCTCTTTTCTTCACTCACTGGCTCCCCCACAAGAAAGGGAAGGGAAGGAAGCTCAGAGCTGACAGACTATGTGTGTATGAGTGTGTGTGTGTGTGTTTCATGTAAAAACAGTGGTGGGAGCCTGTGTTAGAGCAGAGAAAGATGATGGAGGTGATTACATGAGGTTTCTGGATTGTTTTAGGATGCAATGGTTGCCATTATCAGACTTCCCTCCTCCACTTCTCTTCAACCATTATTCAGATAATTTACTTCTGCTTAGGGGTTTCAATTCCTGGTCAGTGAGAAAACATCTGCGGCGTGTGACTGAGCTAGGTTGGCCAAAGGATTTTTTGATCAGAAGGATTACCAAGGAAAGAAGGTCCTGGAGAATCATGGGAATTTTTGTTTTGCTTCCTAGAGATGAAACTGCTTATTCCATAGCAGGATTTACAAATGCACTCCAGTTATGGCTGTTCCAGAGCAAATGGCCTCTAACATCAATTTCATTGCCTTTCACTCTGTAATTCAAATTCAAACATCAGGTTGGAATTATTTGTTCCTATATGATGGAAGAATTTTCATCCAATCTGAGAGGAAGGCATTTTTCTTTTCTCAACTCCTTTTCTAAGAAAGATGTGTATTGATCGCAATGCTGATTCTGATGAAAGTTGGCAGCTTAGGCGGAAATTAATCTAACTTAAAATCAGCTTAAAATGTAGGCCCTAAGAAAATGAGTTTCACAAGTTTGGGACAACAGGAAGAGCCTTCATTCATTCAATCATTCATTTAATTCAACAAATATCTATTGAGTTCCCACAGGAGCCAAATGTGGGTGCTAAAAGCAAGACAGATGAGTTCCTTGCTCTCATAGCACTGTCACAGGAAGTGAGGAGGAGTTAAAAATTTTTTTGAAGTTCAAAAGGTGGTACATACTGTGAAGAATAAAAAAAACCAGGTCAATATAATGGCAAATGAGTGGGGAGCACTGGATGAGAAGTCAGGTGACCTAGATTCTGATCTCAGCTTTGCCAGAACCTGCCTCTACAGACTTCAGTTATCACTCTACCTCTCTGGCCTTATTTTTCTCACTCATACAATAATGATTTGAATTTATGATCTCAAAGCTTCCTTTCTAGTATCATGTTCTTTGATTTGATGGTTCAAAGACTGTCATTACTTCAATAAACATGAGTACCTACCACAGAGTCAAAGACAGCACTCCTTGTGTAATGGGGGAGACAGGCATGAAAATAAATCATTATTAAAGCGAAAAATGCTGTGATCTTCTGCTCCTCTCAATCCAAAACAGCCCTACATATAAATATGTCACATAATGATAAATACTGGAGAAGGCAATGGCACCCCACTCCAGTACTCTTGCCTGGAAAATCCCATGGACGGAGGAGCCTGGTAGGCTGCAGTCCACGGGGTCCCTAAGAGCGACTTCATTTTCACTTTTCACTTTCACGCATTGGAGAAGGAAATGGCAACCCACTCCAATGTTCTTGCCTGGCGAATCCCAGGGACGGGGGGACCCTGGTGGGCTGCCGTCTGTGGGGTCGCACAGAGTCGGACACGACTGAAGCGACTTAGCAGCAGCAGCAACAGCAGCAGCAATGATATATAATACATCATAAAACAGTTAAAGGGGGACAACGGGTAAAAGTCACTCATCCAACAGTCCTCCTGCTATGGAACATTGAGTTCTAGGTGGGACTATTTCTCCGCACCAACGCGATAATTAGTTCCAGGACAACAGAGAAAACCCAGCTTCTTTTTCCTTTGTATTGACTATACTGAGCACACAGTAAGTGCTGTGTAAATTCCTACCGACCGGGGGGCTTTCCTCATGGTCCAGTGGTTAAGAATCTGCATTCCAAAGCAGCGAAGCCTGGTTCGATTCCTGGTCCTCCAACTAAGATAGCACAACTAGACATAGCCTGGATGCCCCAAGGAAGACCCAGTGCAGCCAAATTAATAAGTACATAAAATTGTTTACATAAAAGGTATCAATCAATTGTTTACACAAAAGAATCTATCAATCTTATATAAAATAGATATATAAATTCCCGCTGACACTCATTAACTACTTCCATAGCACAGACGGGCAGACAGTGATTGAGGGGCTGGAGCAGACCGCGGGTCTAGTGAAAACATTTGCCTACAGAGTGAGCCATTTGGTGCTGCGCAGCTTTTAGTTTGGGGGCCCCTTTTGTATTTTGTAATATTCTGCACGTTTTAAATTGATACAGTTAATACAGGAGTATTTGAAACCGTGATCAGAACTCTGTGAACACGATGTCTGTATTTGTCAGCAGTTGGGATGGAGTATGGACGGTAAGTGGGTTTGGATGATTTTTTCTTAAGTATTTTGTTTTTACTACTACTTCATAATAAAACAAAGCTAATGGTGCACGACACACGAATAGCTTTTCAAGCTATCCTCTGAAGAAAGGCCGCCTCAGAGAGTTTACATTAAGAAAAAAAAAAAAAAAAGTGTGATATCCATTTCAAGCCCAAGTCCCTCCCACTGTCAAACCCAGGGAAAAGCGTCAGGCGACCTATTGCTGCCAACAGTCACCTGAGAGAGCCTTCTAGGGAGTTAACGGAACCATGTTCCCAAACCTCAGAAAAATCTTTCAAAAACCCCCTTCCCGGAGCCCCGCCCCACGCTTGTGACCACAGTACGTCAAAAACGCCTAGTCGTCATAAGAGGGGAAAAAAAATGTACGTCGCGCGAGACTCAGAGACGGGATTTTGAAGTTAGGGAACAGCCGCGGCGCACGCGCACTGGCCTCACAACCTCAGGGCGGCACGCGGGTAGGTAGACTAGAACTCAGAGAAGGGGGAGCAGAGCGTGCAGGTGTCTTTTTTTTTTTTTTCTTTCCCCGCGCAGTGCGTGAATCTGAGGGTCGCCGGAGGTGCGGAGTGCTGGGCCTGGCTCAATCTCCCCGGCGCGCGTGTGACTGTGCCGGGTGCTCTCGTGCTCCTCCACGAGTTGTAGGAGTGCAGCGGGCGTGTACCCGGGTTGCCGGGACGGGAGCTTGTGGTCGCTTTCCCTTTTTAACGGTCGCCCCCCACGTACACACTCCAGTCCCCCGAGAGTTGGTCTTCGCGCCCCCGGCGCGCCCCTCCTCACCCGGTCCCTCCCACCAACCCCCCGTTCCCGCTTGCTCCTGATCGGGAGTCGGCTTCATCCCTGGGGTCCCTGCTTGGGGGCGGAGAAGATGGCTGGCGGACGTCTGCTGTTGGGGGGCGACTTCCTGTCGCCGCCGCCGCTACCACCCCTCCCGCCGCCGCCGCCGCCGCCCCTCCCGCCGCCCCCGCCAGAGCCAGTGCTGGAGCAGTGGCGCTATAGCCACGAAAGTGACTGGCAGTGGGCTCTGCGGCGCAGCTTCATCTGTCGGCACCTGCACAGTTACCCAGGGGCTGCCCTAGACCAGCTCCTCGCGCTCTCCGCTGCCTGGACCAACCACGTTTTCTTGGGCTGCAGGTGAGTAAGGTGTGAGGGTCGGGCTGGGGACCCGGGTGGGGTGGGGATCAGTGAAGAGGGTCGGGATAGGGAAGGGGGGGGCGAGTATGCATGAGTGCTTAGAGACTGGAGATTTGGAGGTGCTGGAGGACTCCACTGTTGGCCCGGGGCGGGCGCGGGGGGGGGGGTCGGGGAGGCGGTTGGCGGAGCGAGGTGGCTGGGGATGACATAACAGCTAGAAAGGTGCGGGGATCGCGGGAGAGGCCTCTCCAGGACCAGGGATGGAGATGAAGCAGCGCCTGGGAGAGGATTGCCGAGAGGTGGTCATTGTGATGGTGTTTTGGAGGGCGTGGGAAATGACGACTAGCAGAACCTCGGACCTGCGTAGGACCTTCCAGGGATGCGGTATCCGCAGAGAATATTCGACAGTCGGGGCTCCGAGGTCTATAGGGGGAGAGGAGAGGAGCTCTGCGGTTCTAATCCTAGTCTCCTGAGCGTTCTCTCTTTCCATTCCCGTTAGATTAAATAGCAGCCCACTAGCTGGGTTTTACTGTCTTCTCCTGGGGAGGCGGTTTGTATGAGGTCTCTCAGCCGCAGGGTCCGCCTTGCTTGTAGATTTGCGCATAATGTGTCTGGACGCAAACAAAGAAATGGTTATATGTACTGTAAAAGCGGATTGCCCTCATTTCACCTTAAATGTGATCAGTAGGATTAACATTTGGCTTCTGAGTGAGGTTTTAGTTGTGTTTGTTCCCCCCCCTCCCCGCCCCGCTCCCCTTTCTTAGAACCTAGTGCCTGTTCTGAACAGGCCTCTTTGAAAGCTCTTTGCATTCAATGGAGACTGCAGTATGGTTCCAACGCATTTTTTTTTTAAACAGACTGCTTGGACCACTGTCCTTCAGAACCTTCAAATCGGCCCTATACCCTCTAATCATTCCTTTGATAGACTGAGAGTTGTTGTTTTTTTTTTGACACTTGCTTCAGGGCAAATTTTTTAGGAAGGATGAGAAATTATGGAAAATGATCAGATCAAATTCAACCAGTTCAGTTCCAGGAATGATTATAACAGATACAGATAAATAAGATTGTCTGTGGTTAATGCTTAATTATTGAACATAGATAACATCCAGTGTGATGCTTGTTTTGCTTCCATAACGCAAAAATATTTTTTCTGTCTTCTCTAGATTAGTGTAATTTCTGCCTCCAGAGATAATGACTATTTCACTGGAGGAACTGGTTATGACTGGGGAAGCTTCAGTAATTAATCAAGTCAGATAAATGTAACTGGCCTGCACTTAACAATATTCTTCTGGCAATTGGAATGGTACCTTTATCCTATAATCATAGATGTCCTTAACATCACAGAAGCCATGGGAAATCTGAATCCTTTAAGAAAAAAACTTACAGGAATTGCTATAATATTACCCAATAGCTTAACTGAAGAGTAATGTTTACATTCTATCTGTTAACTTAGATATAGGAGAAGGGGAAGGGGAAATAAAGAATCTTGGAAACTAGGGACCAAGTGTACTCTTCCACTTGAGGCAGGCTTTATGTTAGCTGTCATCTTCAGGTGAGTAAAATCTGTATTCCAGTACTTGTTAATGTTGGCGTTGGCAGAGCTCTTGTTTTCTGGTCTATTTTTCTGTGACAGAAGAGTCTTCTTTTCTCCCAGGGTGACTGCAGAGTGCATGGTGACACAGCCCATTCTAAACTGAAATCGTTAATTTGTCGTTGAAGGCCCATCTCCTCACTTTTAGAACAGATTATAAACAGTAGCCAGAAGAGAACTCTTTGCATTTGGTTTCCCACTGGCAGGACTTTCTGTGTTCTAATTTAGCTGGGACTGAAAGAACTCCTAGGTCAGGGATAGCTTTGAAAAATCCTTGATCATAAGACCAAGACAGGAGGAGTTCACATGAGCAGGGGAGCAAATCATGTTTCAATCCCTTTTGGTGATAGTGGCTATTCTCTGGGAACAAATTTTAATATCTTCTTGACCATCTGTAACATGTTTCTCAGACTTAAGCAGCATCAGAATCTTAGGCTTCTTAAAACACAGGTTGCTGGGCTCTACTCCCAGGGTTTCTGATTCAGTGGATGTGAGGTGGGACCCCAGCATTTGTATTTCTAACAAGTTCCCAGGTAATGGATGATGCTCATCCAGGGACTACACTATGAGAACCTGTTGCCTTATAGGATAAATAAAACAATGTTTTCTAATCTGCTTTTTGATAATTTCCCCCCTCAGTCTAGGCAATCAGGAAGCCCAAATAGCTGAAATTATTTCTCTTCACCTTTTCTTGTCTGTTTCATAAAAATAAACAATGTGTCAAGATTTTTTTCTTTTCTGTAGGCCATTTCTAACATATATCTTGTGGCTAATGAAAATTTAGTGCAGTCTTATCAACCTCATCTACAGCACAGACATAATTGTTCATATGAATGCCAAGGGACCTGTGCAATTTTTACTTAAAATTGTTGATAGTGTGTGTATATTTAATAAAGCAGAATGTTTGGTAAACTGGAGCATTCAGCTTTCCAGTCATTCTTCATCAGAAGTATTGGAAACAGAATCCAAAAAAAAGAAAGAAACAGAATCCTGATCTGTTGACTTTTGGTGAGATATTAATCAATAGAGAAAATATATCCTAAAATGAATCCAGTTTGCCACCTTGATTATTTGTCTCTTCCTGTTGATGTGAGACTGATGTTTGGAAGGAAGATGCTGACTGGGCTCCTGTTGTGAAACTAACTTTGCACATAGTAGGTAGAGTGCATCAGTCACCAGCTGATGAAATATGAGTGGGAGCTTTTAAAAGCTGTATCAGTAATCTTAGTTGTATGTTATTCACTATGTTAGGAGTCTTATGAATAGGTTTGCATAAATAATTTTATACTTGGAAATCCTAACCTTTGCTTAGTTTTCAAACCTTACCTTTTAAATTTGGACCTAGTAGAGCAGTTTAATAGTTTTTTTTTAATTTGAAAGAAACCATCTATTACTGAATATTTATTAAATTTCAGGTGCCATTGTATATCATAAGTGTACACCTATAAGCACGTGTCTTTTTTCAAGAATGTAAGTTTCATGAAATCAGATGTCTTTGTCCTTTAGAAATCGTCTTTTTGTATGTATGGTGGCACAGTTGTGATTTCCAAAAAGCTTGATACATGATAAGATAAACTACTTTGGAAAACCTTAAAGACCAGCTGGGGCTTTTTGGTTTTCTTTTTTAAGCATTTACAACCAAATTGTAAATGCATAATATGCATACATCTTAAAATTACTTTGTTGGACTTGCCTTAATGGTACTTTACATCATGATCCCTCCATGAGATAAAATACTGTATAGCCATTAAAAGTCGTGTGCTAATGACATGGAGAAAAAGCTTATGACATAGTAAATTAAGAAAAACATCAAAAAAGAATCCCAGCAGTTTACAAATCAACATAGATGATCTGATAGTGATTTTTTTTTTTTTGCAGGGGTGGGGAGAAGGTGGTATGGGAAGCATAGAAAAAGGAATAAAAAGTAAACCCCAAAATGTTAATGAAATTATCAGTGGTTGGGTTTGTAGGTGTTTTCTTGATGGATTCTCCAAAATTTCTGGAGTAAAGGTGTTACTTTTTAAATCCACTAAAAAAATGCACTATGGAAAACTGAGTGATAAAAGCTTTGTTTACTGCCATGGCTTATTTCAGATTTGTGGAACCACTTCTTTATCCCTGGGTAGGTACTCTTTGGAGAAGGCAATGGCACCCCACTCCAGTACTCTTGCCTGGAAAATCCCATGGATGGGAGCCTGGTAGGCTGCGGTCCATGGGGTCGCTAAGAGTCAGACACAACTGAGCTACTTCACTTTCACTTTTCACTTTCACACATTGGAGAAGGAAATGGCAACCCACTCCAGTGTTCTTGCCTGGAGAATCCCAGGGACGGGGGAGCCTGGTGGTCTGCTGTCTATGGGAACACACAGTCGGACACAACTGAAGTGACTTAGCAGCAGGTACTCTTTGGAGAATTTTTAGAAATAGGACTGAAATACTAGTGGTCTTCATAGTAAGTAAAGATTAATGTAAAGATTAGTATTTGTTCTTTGAATAGTCAAGTGTTAGGCACTACACAGCCTGTTCCATTATTGTTCCAGCTGGTTGGGATTCTTTAGTATTATGATTTCCTAATAAAGGGCTGAGAAGATGACTGTATTGGCAACCAACACAAAGGTTTATTTTTATAGCCTATGCGTGATGTTAAATTTTGTGGCAGATGTAATGAATAGGGAACAGTAAGTAGGTATAATCATTACTAATGCTGGAAGAAACCAGAGAGAAAAAGTGAATGTGAATGGAGGGCCCCAAATGCATCATTCATGCACACTGAGTGGCTTACGTGCCATTACACTTGGATACCATGTTTGGAATCAGTCTGGAGAATTTTGACTGGAATTCAAGGTGAGTGGTTTGGTTGTAGTACCAGTTTTGGTAGCAAAATTGGCAATACCAGTTTAAGATTTGTAGACTTCATCTCATTTTCATAATCTTTTGTTTTCATCTCATACCTTAGAAATTGTACTCACAAATCTTTTTTTAAATTATTTTATTTTTGGCTGCACTCGGTCTCTGTTGCTGTGTGCGGGCTTATTCCAGTTGTGCCCAGCAGGGGCGACTCTCTTATTGTGGTGTGTGGGCTTCTCATTGTGGTGGCTTCTCTTGTTGCAGAGCAGGGACTCTAGGGCAGGCAGGCTTTTATAGTTGCAGCATATGAGCTCAGTAGTTGTGGCTCACCAGCTTAATTGTTCCATGGCATGTAGGAACTTCCCGGGCTAGGGATTGAACCTGTGTTCCCTCCATTGGCAGGAGGATCTTATCTACTATACCACCAGAGAAGTCCCCACTCCCAAATCTTAATAAAAGTGATATATATAATGTATGACATTTTAGGCTATGCTTTTTGATGTTTAGATAAGAGTAAATAAAAATAAAATTACTCATGGCATTTAAATGCTGGTGTTAGCAGCAGCGGTTATCAGTGGGAAGTGTGGGTTACAAACGGGCTAGCTTCCAGGTCATCTGTCAGAGACGGCCACCATGTCACTTCTCTGCTTTGCAAGGAAAGACATCTGATGGGTGCGGGACCTATTGTGTTGAAAATGGAAAATGTTATCTTCCTTCAGGTTCAGAGCCTATTCATGTAGAGGTGTGCTAGTTTCTCCTTTTCAGCACGTTCTTGGGGAATTCCCTGGTGCTCCAGTGGTCCCTGGTTGGGGAACTAAGATCCCACAAGCTGCACAGCATGCCCCCTGCCCCTGCCCAAAGAAGAACTTGCTTCTCACACACCACCAGAAGTCTTTTTTGGTCTTAGACTTAGAAAGGCTCTGAAGGTGAGAAGAGTGAGTAGATCCCATGATAACTAAAACTTCACTTGAGCCCATATTTTTGTTTCTCTGCAGGAAGTTGATATTCTGTCAAGTGCAAATGTGCTTCCTAAGGAGTCCTTTTTAAAATTGTGTGTTTTAAAGCTTTTTATTAAGGAAAATCAAACACAAAAAAGTAGAAAAGTTTAGTGGACATTCATGCATGCATCATTCAACTTCAGCAATTATCAGCAGTCTGTCATGCCACCCTTCTCATTTCGTCTTGCCCCCAGTATTTTGTGCGAGGTAGTCCAGAATATATTAAAGAAAACCTTGACATCATTTCTCCTGCAAATATTTTAGTATATATCTGTACCAGATAATTTTAAAAAATAGTCATAATACCGTTATTCATACTTAGAAAAATTAACGATAATTTCTCAAAATCATCCAATAACGTTTTCTCCATTTGTCTCAGAATGGTTTGTTTGACCCACAGTCCAAACAAGGTCCACACATATCTGATTGATCTGTCACCTTTAACCTATAACCATTCCCTCTCCTTTTACCTATAACCATTCCCTCTCCTTTTATTTTCATGCTGTTTATTTGACGAAGAAATGGACTGTCACATAGTGTTTCCTTCATTATGGATTCAGCTGGCCGTATTCTTGTGGTGGTGCTTAACATGTTTCTAGGAGTTAGGGGCTTGATTATGTTTGGGTGCAATTAGTTGGTGGTCAAGAACACTTTTTAGATCTTTGCCCTGTCATATCACATCGGGGACACATGTCTGGTTGTCCCATTTTTAGTGAGATTAAGATTATAAAGTTCTCCACCAACTTTTTTCAATTGAAATTTTTATTGACATAATTATTGATTCACCTGTAATTGTAGGAAATAATATGATGCCCTGTGCCCTTTACCCAGTTCCCGCAATGGCAACATTTTGCAAAGTTAATATATCATAATCAGGATAATGATATTGTTACAATCTGCAGTCTACACAGATTCCTCCAGTTTTACTAATACTTGTGTGTGTGATTCTATACAGTTTATCACAGGTGTAGGTTTGCATGTCCACTACCATAATCAAGATATTGAACAGTTCCAGTACCACAAGGATCCCTCACATTGCCCTTTTATAACCACATCCATTTCTCTCCCATTCATACCCAATGCTGCTTGTATCAATAGTTTATTCATTTTTTTGCTCAGCAATGTTCCATGGTGTGTGGCAAAGATATCTGGGCTGATTGTAGTTTGGGGCTGTTACAAATAAAACTGTTATGAACATTTGTGTACAGTTTTTTTGTGTGAATGTACGCTTTTATTTCTCTGAGATAAATGCCCAAAAGTGCAGTTGCAAGGTCATGAGGCAATTGCATGTTTAATTTTATAAGAAACTTCCAAGTTGTGTTCCAGAGTGGTCATATCATTTTATATTCCCATAAGTAGTGTACAAGTGATCCAGTTTTTCTGCATCCTTGTCAGCACTAGTGTTGTCACCATTTTTCACTTTAGCCACTCTGATAGATATGGAATAATATCTCATTGTGGTTAAAGTTGCATTTCCTTGGTGGCTAATGATGTTGAACCTTTCTTTTTATCTGCTTATTTGCAATCTGTATATCCTCTCTGGTGAAATGTTCTGTTTATATCTTTTGTTCATTTATATGTGTGTAATACACACACTCATATATACTATATACACATTATATATGTATATATATTTTACTGTTGAATTTGAGAGGTCTTGAGGTCTTTATACTAGATACTAGTATTTTGTCAAGTCTATGGTTTGTAAATATTTTCTTGCTCTCTGTAGCTTGTCTTTTCATCCTCTTCACAGGATCTTTTGAGAACAAAATTTTTTAATTTTAATGAAGTCCATTTTATTAACTTTTTCTTTTATGGATCATACTTTTGGTGTTAAGTATAAGAATTCTTTGCCTAGCTGGAGTTCTTGAAGATTTTCTTCTGTATTTTTTGTAAAAACTTTTTAGTTTCACATTTAAGTTTATGATGCATTTTGAGTTAACTTTTGTATATGATGTGAGGTTTAGGTTGAGGTTGTTTGTTTAGGTTGGATGCCTACTTTGTCCAGCACCATTTGATAAAAAGAATGTCCTGCCACCATTGGATTACTTTTAGTTTTATCAACAGTTGAGCATGTCTCTGTGGGTCTATTTCTAGGTTCTTCCCTGTCAACTTTTCACCTGATAAGCTTTTATTGTTGTTCAGTTGCTCAGTTGTGTCTGACTCTTTGTGACCCCTTTAACTGCAGCACGCCAGGCTCCTCTGTCCTTCACCATCTCCTGGAGCTTGTTCAAACTCATGTCCATTGAGTCAGTGATGCCATCCAACCATCTCATCCTCTGTCATCCCCTTCTCCTCCTGCCTTCAGTCTTTCCCAGCATCAGGGTCTTTTCCAATGAGTCAGTTCTTCATATCAGGTGGCCAGAGTATTGGAGTTTCAGCTTCAGCATCAGTCCTTCCAATGAATATTCAGGACTGATTTCCTTTAGAATTGACTGGTTGGATCTCCTTTTAGTCCAAGTGCTTCTCAAGGGTCTTTTCCAACACCACAGTTCAAAAGCATCAGTTCTTTGGTGCTCAGCCTGCTTTATGGTCCAACTCTTACATCCATACATGACTACTGGCAAAACCACAGCTTTGACTAGACAGACCTTTGTCAGCAAAGTAAGTCTCTGCTTTTTAATACACTGTCTATGTTGGTCATAGCTTTTCTTCCAAGGAGCAAGCATCTTTTAATTTCATGGCTGCAGTTACCATCTGCAGTGATTTTGGAGCCCAAGAAAATAAAATCTGTCACTGTTTCCCATCTGTTTGCCATGAAGTGATGGGATTGGATGCCATGATCTTCATTTTTTGTATGTTGAGTTTTAAGCCAGCTTTTTCACTCTCCTCTTTCACCTTCATCAAGAGGCTCTTTAGTTCTTCACTTTCTGCCAGAAGAGTGGCGTCATCTGCATATCTGAGGTTATTGATATTTCTCCCAGTAATCTTGATTCCAGCTCATGCTTCATCCAGCCTGGCATGTCACATGATGTACTTGGCATATAAGTTAAATAAGCAGGGTGACAGTATACAGCTTTGACCTACTCCTTTCCCAGTTTTGAACCAATCCGTTGTTGCTTTTTGACCTGTGTACAGGTTTTGCAGGAGGCAGGTAAGATGATCTGGTATTCCCACCACTTTAAGAATTTCCCACAGTTTGTTGTGATCCACACAGTCAAAGGCTTTAGTGTAGTCAATGAAGCAGAAGTAGGTGTTTTTCTGGAATTCTCTTACTTTTTCTGTGATCCAACGGATGTTGGCAATTTGATCTCAGTTTCCTCTGCCTTTTCTAAATCCAGCTTGAACATCTGGAAGTTCTCATACTGTTGAAGCCTAGCTTGGAGAATTTTGAGCATTACTTTGCTAGCATGTGAGATGAGTGCAATTGTGCAGTAGTTTGAGCATTCTTTGGCATTGCCTTTCTTTGGGATTGGAATGAAAACTGACCTTTTCCAGTCCTGTGGCCACTGCTGAGTTTTCCAAATTTGCTGGCATATTGATTTGCAGCACTTTCACAGCATCATCTTTTAGGATTTGAAGTAGCTCAACTGAAATTCTATCACCTCCACTAGCTTTGTTCGTAGTGATGCTTCCTGAGGCCCACTTGACTTTTCACTCCAGGATGTTTGGCTCTAGGTGGGTGATCACACCATTGTGGTTATCTGAGTCATTAAGATCTTTTTTGTATAGTTCTTCTATGTATTCTTGCCACCTCTTCTTCATATTGTCTGCTTCTGTTAGGTTCATACCATTTCTGTCCTTTATTGTGCCCATCTTTGCATGAAATATTCCCTTGGTATATCTAATTTTCTTGAAGAGATCTCTAGTCTCTCCCATCCTATTGTTTTCCTCTATTTCTTTGCATTGTTCATTTAGGAAGGTGTTCTTATCTCTCCTTACTAAACTTAGCAGCCACTGATGATCATTTATTGTTGCATTATGGTTGCAAAATGGTTGGAATCTATCGTTCCTTCATTTATTAGCTGGAATGCTTCTGTAAAGGAGATTTTCTTCATCAACTCTTTAGTTTTCTCTGAGGTACAATTTGCGCAGGGAAATGCTGGTTAAATGCTTGCTTTCTTCTTTTATTTCAATTTTTTAAAAAAATTTATTTATTTATTTATTTTTTTCAGTGGGTTTTGTCATACATTGACATGAATCAGCCATAGATTTACACTTATTCCCCATCCCGATCCCCCCTCCCACCTCCCTCTCCACCCGATTCCTCTGGGTCTTCCCAGTGCACCAGGCCCGAGCACTTGTCTCATGCATCCCACCTGGGCTGGTGACCTGTTTCACCATAGATAATATACATGTGCTTTCTTCTTTTAATGTTACTTGTTTTGGGAATAATGTCTTGATTCCCCACCATCCTCCAAAGGTGACCAGTAACGAGTTTGTAAGTATTACTGTGAACTAATGGATTTTTAACGTGTTTGATATGTTTCAGTGCACTGTGGTTATTCTTGATACTCAAGTTGGCTCACTTCTGAGTCCATTTGACAACAACCCCTGAGGTCTTTGACAGTGTCCTTGTTTCCAGGCATGAAAATATCTCCCAGATTCTACATTTCTTGGCCCAAACTTGGATCCAGCCACTTCTTTCAGGACTCTGATTCCATTTGATGGGAAATGATAGAAACCACAATCTGGATGTTAAAAATCCATCTATTAACATTGTTAGTACTTTTACATTATCATTATCATATATGTATACATGATCTACATAATATGCATATCATGTATGCATGTATGTATACATGATCTACATCATATATGTATATATGTAGAGAAAAATAAATTATGAGTTTATATGGATACTTTTAATTCAAATTAAAGATAAGGTCTTCACCTAAATTTCTTAATATTTGTGTTTGTATGTCTTCTAGTAACAGTAACATAATTGCTCATTTGATACATAACTACTTTAGGGCAGATTCTTCAGTTTTATAGCCAAGAAGCACTCTGTTAGTAAAGTCCTGTGGGAGCAATTATAAGATGGGTCATCTAGAAACTTTTTCAAAAACTGCATTCTTGTCTGTTTTAACTATAGATTATATTCATTTAAATAGGTACAGCCCACGCTTGATGGAAAAAATTCTCCAAATGGCTGAAGGTATTGATATTGGGGAGATGCCTTCATATGATCTGATGCTGTCCAAGCCCTCCAAAGGTCAAAAACGTCACCTCTCAACTTGTGATGGTGAGTATACTGTTTCCAGAAGGTGGGATTTGAAGAAACAATGTGGCTTCTTTTTTTAATGATATGAGTGTGGTATATGATTTTAAATAACATTGATAACATCAGATCTTACATACTGTAAAAGTTTTAGCTTTCAGTTTATACATTTTTTTTGAGGATGCTAAATAGAACTGAAAGCTAAGAATACTGAATTCATGCTATAATGCTGTCCTTGAAGGATAATGCTTCCATGCCATGGAACCTCCCTTAAGCATCTAAGTAACTAAATCCTCCTGGATGGGTCTGTGGTAGACCAATTTTCTACTAAACAGTGTTATAGGGAGAAAGCTCTAGTGTCTGGTATAGCATCAGCAGAGTTCTTCCATAGCTTTAAATTTGATATCCTCTATAAATCATTAGTTTCCAGCTGAAGTTTGTTCTAGAAATAAAATATAGCAAACACCTTTTTGTGCAGAATAGGTCAGAACTAAGATTTTGAAGTTGAAAATCTTTGGGATCTTTTGACAAATATTTTTTATTTGATTTTTTTTTTTAGTCGCAACTATGTAAAGCGCCATCACAGAGTCGGTTAATTCTGGTACAAAACAGAGGCTTTGTAAACGCCTCTGGTCATCATCTCTGTTGCATTAGAGCCATCTGTTCCATTTGCAGTCCTTAAGAAGGGAGCTTTTCAGCACAGGTGGTATGAGATCATAGTGGAACATCCTCTTACTCAGCACACTTCACCTGTGCTTTAACTCATTAGATGCAGAAGCATCTACCCGTCGTGCATGGTGGTGACCTGCATACTTGAGTCAATGGCATATTTTCTGTCAAGTTTCCTCCCTTACACGTGGAAGGACAGGGACCATCTCTCCTTATGCTGGAATCTTACATTGATATTTGAGTCCCTTCACCTAAATGACCTGAAGTTTTTGTGATGGGACATAACTTTTACCAGCAGTTCAGCTTGCAAAAAAAAGTGGTTGGTACTGTTTTCCTACTTGGTTCCTTTGAAATATCCGTTTTTAATGAATTGTAAATTTCACTCATTCTATAGGTCAAAATCCTCCTAAAAAGCAAGCCGGTTCCAAACTCCATGTGAGACCTCGTTTTGAGCCTGTACATTTTGTAGCTAGTAGTTCAAAAGATGAAAGACAGGAAGATCCTTATGGCCCTCAAGCAAAAGAGAGAAATGAACAAACACATTTTGCCAACATGCCAAGAGACATCTACCAAGATTATACTCAAGACTCTTTCAGTATACAAGATGGGAATTCTCAGTATTGTGATTCATCAGGATTTATTTTCACAAAAGACAAGCCTGTCACAGCCAACATGTATTTTGACAGTGGGAACCCTGCCCCCAGCAGCACATCACAGCAGGTAGACTCTCAGTCACCTCCTGAGCCTTCACCATCACAGACATTTCCTGAGTCAGTGGTAGCTGAGAAGCAGTATTTTATTGAAAAATTAACAGCAACTATCTGGAAGAACCTTTCTAATCCAGAGATGACTTCTGGATCTGATAAAATTAATTACACCTATATGTTAACTCGTTGTATTCAGGCATGTAAGACAAATCCTGAATATATATACGCTCCTTTAAAAGAAATCCCTCCTGCTGACATCCCCAAAAATAAAAAACTTCTAACAGATGGTTATGCCTGTGAAGTTAGATGCCAGAACATCTACTTAACTACAGGCTATGCTGGCAGCAAGAATGGGTCCAGGGATCGAGCTACTGAGCTAGCTGTAAAACTCTTGCAGAAACGTATTGAAGTTAGGGTTATCCGACGGAAATTCAAGCACACAATTGGAGAGGACCTTGTGGTGTGTCAGATTGGCATGCCTTCATATGACTTTCCTCCAGCTCTGAAACCACCAGAAGAGCTAGTGGTGCTGGCTAAAGATGCTTCTGGGCAGCCGATTTTTAATGCTTCCGCCAAACACTGGACCAATTTTATCCTTACAGAAAATGCAAACGATGCAATTGGTATCCTTAACAATTCTGCCTCATACAACAAAATGTCTGTAGAATACAAATATGAGATGATGCCAAATCGTACATGGCGTTGTCGAGTGTTTTTGCAAGATCACTGCTTAGCTGAAGGTTATGGAACCAAAAAAACAAGTAAACATGCAGCTGCTGATGAGGCTTTGAAAATCCTTCAAAAAACACAGCCTACATATCCATCTGTCAAAAGTTCACAATGCCAAACAGGCTCTTCACCCAGGGGATCTGGAAAGAAGAAAGACATAAAGGATCTTGTAGTTTATGAGAATTCTTCCAATCCTGTGTGCACGCTGAATGACACAGCTCAGTTTAACCGAATGACAGTTGAATACGTCTATGAAAGAATGACAGGCCTCCGATGGAAATGCAAGGTGATTCTTGAGAGTGAAGTAATTGCAGAAGCAGTTGGAGTGAAGAAAACTGTCAAATATGAAGCTGCGGGGGAAGCTGTGAAAACCCTCAAAAAGACCCAACCAACTGTCATTAACAACTTGAAGAAGGGAGCTATTGAAGATGTAATTTCCAGAAATGAAATTCAGGGCCGCTCAGCAGAGGAGGCTTATAAACAACAAATCAAAGAAGATAACATTGGAAATCAGCTCCTGAGAAAGATGGGTTGGACGGGTGGTGGTTTAGGTAAATCTGGTGAGGGCATTCGGGAGCCAATCTCTGTCAAAGAGCAGCATAAGCGGGAAGGGCTTGGTCTTGATGTAGAAAGGGTAAATAAAATTGCCAAGAGAGATATTGAACAGATCATCAGAAACTATGCCCGCTCTGAGAGCCACACGGATTTAACTTTCTCTACAGAGCTGACTAATGATGAGCGGAAGCAAATACATCAGATCGCCCAGAAGTATGGTCTTAAGAGTAAGTCTCATGGGGTGGGCCATGACAGGTATCTGGTGGTAGGAAGAAAAAGACGGAAGGAGGACTTACTCGACCAGCTCAAACAGGAGGGCCAAGTGGGGCATTACGAGCTGGTGATGCCTCAAGCAAATTGAGATCTTGATAATTTATTGTGCAGATGCCTGAGGCAGATTTGTGAATTAAAGAAGTGATGCTACATGTACTGGTTGCAGAGTATTTCATTCTTAAGATGTTTCACCTTGTTCATTTCATATAGTGCTTTATTAGATATTGCAACTTGAAGAATACTGTCCACTTGTATTAGCTTAATCCAGGAGATAATATTGTGCAGTTACTGTTTGTGTCTTTGATATTGCTGTGTCCCTCAGATTTTAGTGGTTTGTACAAAGCAAGAACACATATCCAAATGGAATTTCACCCCAAGAAAGAAATTCCCATTTTAAAGGGCATAGCACAGCAATCTGCAACAATATGTAAAATTGATGTTGACTACAATAAAACTAGAGTCTTAATTCCAAACTTAACTGAAAATGTCAGATCATTTTGTATTATCTATTTTCATCTTTATGTGAAGCCAGTTATAGAATGTTTAACAGTAAATTGTGCTGTATGTGTAAATGTCCTTACCAACTAAATGATGTAAAACTTTCTTAAAGTAATTTTAGTGTTCATTTATTTATAACTCTTCCATGTGGTTTCCAGAATATTGGAAGTGATTTACTGTATCTTGTGATAGGAGTTTTAACAAATTCTAGTCTTCACGCTGTGGAGAAGGCAATGGCAACCCACTCCAGTACTCTTGCCTGGAAAATCCCATGGATGGAGGAGCCTGGTGGGCTGCAGTCCATGGGGTCGCGAAGAGTCAGACACGACTGAGCGACTTCACTTTCACTTTTCACTTTCATGCATTGGAGAAGGAAATGGCAACCCACTCCAGTGTTCTTGCCTGGAGAATCCCAGGGACGGCGGAGCCTGGTGGGCTGCCGTCTAAGGGGTCGCACAGAGTCGGACACGACTGAAGCGACTTAGCAGCAGCAGCAGTCTTCACACTGAGAGAGCACTACTTGAGAGAGCAATTGAAAAGTTTCCAAAATTTTGATTCAGTCTGAAGAAAGGAAGCTGGAACTGTCTGTTCTTGGTGCCTTGCAGAGAGACTCGCAGCAACTCTCCGTTAACAGCTTTCACGTGGCTTGGATGTACAACACATCCAAGGTGGCCACACCTGTGGTAGAGCTTGGTAAAAGACTGAAGATACATTGGTGCTTTGATGAAAAGGTCAGTTGGCTGGTCCTCTCTCGAAAAGCTTCTTTAGCCCCCAAAGCCAACTTTGTAACATATTTAAAACTGCTATTTTCGCTTATTTCTGGAATGTAAAAAAAAAAATGTATAAAATGAAATAGCGTATGCTTCCTGAATAAAAAGGAGCCAAAGTTGATCAACATGGTGGTGTGCTCATTTCTGGGAAGCAGCCTGGTAGCAACACTTTGAGTCTTTGGAGAAGAGAAGTGGTGTCTGCACAAAACATTTCGACACCAGAACACATGTGGATGAGCATGACGACAGCAGATGGGAACAGCCAGCCAGCCACCCGTCATGTTTTCCCTGGACCAACATCCTAGCTGCAGCCAAATCTTAGGCTGTTCCCTTTTACACGATTTTGTTTTTGTATCTCAGGGAAATCAAGTGTTGATATTCAGAGGTGAATATTGATAAACACCTCCAGTGACTTCATATTTAGAACAGTTAGGTTGCTTACAGTGTCTTAAAACATTTAGCACCAAACTTGACATGTAATTGGCCCACAATGAACAACTTCCTTTCCCTTCTTACGTGTATTTTGCATTAAGAAGCTGTCCATTGTACTTAAATCAATATGTAAAAAATAGAAGGGGATTTTCTTTTATGCCTGGATCTCTATGGCTTTCAGTCACCCACAATGATTAACACAGTATGTGATGTTTGCTTCCCACTAACTTTTGTCCTACAGTGTCTGGCCTTTCATAATGTTGGTAGGATGAGAAATGAGGTGTGCATTTTATTTTGGCCCTTAATCTTTTAACAGTGGCAAAGGGAACTAACCTAAAATGTTTATAGATTTTTTAGGATTATTTTTTTACCTACTAGTCTCATGCCAACTTTGAGAAGCTATGGTTCAATTAGTGCGTTAGAAAAGCCCACCTTCACCTTTCTTGGGTAAGGGTGGCTTTGGAGATTGAGTGTAAAAACTCCTTTCTCTTTTTACATTTCTTTCCTCTTCCCAAAAATGATTCAGGGCCCAGAGGAGTAGGGTAATGTTATATAAATCTGGTTTATTTGTATAAGTTAAAACTAATAGAATATTAATGTAGTTAGTTAAGCTCTGAAACAATGGGGCCAAGTATATATTTGGTTCTCAGTTTGAGGGTCAACATTTCCTAACTTCTTAGGATCAGCCTTGGTATTGATGTGGAACTAGGGTGAAGTCATCTAACTCCGCTTGAGAATATGTTGAGAAATGAGGTTGGCAAGAATGAGCTGCTAACAACCTTGCTGTTCTATTTGTCCCTTTTTTGTTGGTTCTTATATTTTCCCTTTCTTTGAGACATGAGACAGCAGTCATTTTAACCCAGTACTGTAACCTTGCTATAAAACCTGCACAGGTACATGAGCAGCTTTAAGTTTTGTTTGAATAAATTATACTGAGGAACTAACTCTGCTTTCAGTTACATATATATTTATAGCATTAAGGCTCACAGATCTACTTTTTAGATTTTTTCCCCTCCCCTTTGATTACAAAATGAATGGAAATTTCATGCATTCTGTTGGGATTCTTTTAAAAATAGTATACAGTACATTATTCACTGTGCTATGAGTAACTCTTGAAGCTGGAGATGGGTCCTAAATAAAGGACTCTTAATTACAACTCTAGCTCTTCATCATACTCCCTTTGCCATACCAGCAGGTGCAGAATTGAAGATTCAAGTTCAATCTGCCATTTGAAAGGGGCCCTCATATATGTGTTTTAAATTTATGATTGTTACAAATTAGTGTATGGCGTTGTTAGCCTGTGGCATTTGTTTAAAAAAATTGTAAAGAAAAAAGGCAAATATGCATTAAACTTTGAAATGAATGAATTGTGGTGCCTTTGACCATGGATATGATGCTTTGGGGAAGTCAGTTTGTTGACGCTGTTGTAAGATTTTAAAAGGATTATCCCATGAAAGATACTGGGAATAGTGTTTCTGAGGAGGTGTATGAAAGAAAAAAATAATAAACATGGATATTACCAATCTCACCTTAATTTTTTCGAGTAACAGTGTCAATATTCAAGATACCCAACCACAGGAATTCCCTGGTGGTCCAGTGATTAAGACTTGGTGGTTTCACTGCCATGGCCCATGTCCAGTCCCTGGTTAGGGATCTAACCATAAGCCATGTAGCACAGCCAAAAAAAAAAAAAAATCCAGCCACAGTAGGATGAAGAAATTTATGTAAAACTAATCTGCCAAATACTGATTTAATGTCATTCTACTTAGAAGCAGAAATGAACTTACGAGAAAGTATTTAAGGACATTGTTCCCAGGTGAATCTAACCAGTTCATGTGTTCAGTGTAGGATGAGCTCCCTCATGTTGAATCTCCTTTAAATACACCAGAAGGACTTAAATTTCATTTATCACCACCCCCCCAACCAAGTTAAGAAGTGAGTTTCCAGTCATTGTCCTTGTCTCTATAAAATGAACTAGGTTGCTCCTCAGAAGAAAGTTTTGTTTAAACAAGGTAACACTGAGGATACCTGTATTCCCAAACTTTACTCGAGACTTAAAATACCATTTTATAGTAGTTTATTTTTTAAGCTAAGGCTTTTTTTAAGAGGTGGAATGTCAGGATCAATGTTAGACCTTGGTCTCTAAGGATGATGGTAAATCTCCAGGTTAATCCTCCCCAGTTAGCAGTTTCATTCCCTTAATTGCCTATAATATATGCTGAAATAACTTTGTTTGAATAGTTTTACATTCTGTTAGAATGTTTTAAAAAGCATGAAATACTTAAGACTGAAAAGAATAAAGGTCCTCTCCAGCAATATCTTCTCTTTTCCCTCTCCCAAGATCTGTATTCATATTCAGCTAAAATATAATTATACTTTGACTACAAAATTTTAAGGTTATTTTTATTTACAAGTTTTGAAAAATGTACATTTTTTACATGGGTTACTTATGCAAAGTTAGATTTAAAAGAGTGATAAATGCACAAAAGATGACAATGGAACATCAGACAAAACATTTACAAGCCTTGTCCCACACTGCTACTTAAAGGTACTGTCTAAAAGTATAAATATTCAAAGAAAAGACTGCAAACATTGATTTTAATGTTCTTATAATACTGAAAGGGAGGAAGAAACTAAAGCATGCAGCATTAACTGAGGATTTGAGTGGAAAACAGTTTGCCACAGATATGTTCCCTTCCTTGAGTTAATTGAAACTAAAAGAAAAACATTGTGGGATTATAAATTTGTTTACATAGGGCAGAACAGCTCCTTTAAAAAGATTAAAGTTTCTCCAACCTTCTTAATTAAAAACTAATGATTGTTTCCATTCCTTTGCTCCCACACCTCTTTAAAAAGTGAAAATCCAGAAGACTGCAGTATTCTGAAACTTAGCTTGGGTGTGTCCAGTGAATATCTTGCAAGGAGAGGATGTGTGAGTTAACATGATTGTGGCACTCCTTTGGCCAAGTCTTTTAACATTCTTCCTTCCTTCAGTAAAAAATAGTTCACACTGATTAAATCTTAGTATCACAGCCTTTTAAGCTTCCACTGCTCTTTCAAAGTGGATGTTTACAAGGATTTGTTTCCCTTTTTTCTACATGCCATATTCCAAAAATTCACTTCTAAATCTAACACAAGTGAAGGACCAGCCAGGGTGAAGGCTTCAGCAATCATTTTGTTAAAAACAACATTCCTGTCATCAAGCTATGCATAAGCACCACTTGTAAAACAACTCATTTTAAAAGCTTAGTGTAGAGTAACACAAAACTGCCCTAACACTGTAAATAAGATACAAGAGAAGGGAAATTAAGCATTAGTATTTTTGCAGGTAACCCAGGTACAGTACATTTGATCTCATAGAGGGTGTTCTCTGATGTTTAAGGAGAGGGTAGAAGGGATAGGAAAAGCTTGGCAAGGGAAGATGGAAACGGCACAACAGCTATTTTGCTTTTAATAAAGTAAATGTAATGACACTGAAGAACAGGAAGATGACAAACACATCGATACATATTTTCCTTATGACTGCTGCTTCTTTTCTTCCACCCAGGTCAACAGTCACGCCAGCTCTGTTCTACTATCGCAGAAACACGTTTTTCATACTCCCGCTTGTTCTCCTGGTACAGCTGAGCAGCCTGGCTATTTGCTGGACTATTGGGATTGGGTTCATCCAGTAGAGACTATAGAGACATTTTGTAACAAGTCAGTTCCTCAGTGCCTAGATATATATCACTTGAATTATCCTAGGTAGCAGCTAAATTTGCTCTCAGCATGGTAATCTTCAGTTACATTAGTCTGCTATAGCTAGGCAAATATGTTTTCTGGTGGCTTAGGTCTTAATGACCTACTTTTTACTTAGCTCATGACTTTCAAAAAACAATTGCTAATATAAATGGATCAAAGGATAGTCACATTAAGGAAAATTCACCTGTATGGATGTTAAAATGGAAGACACATCATAGGTTGGACTCCAACGGTTCTGAAGTATGTCCAGACATATGCTACCATCTGCATAGACTAAGAGCATAGAAGTAGGTTATGTTAAACATAACAAAACCATTAAGGTTTTAACATCATCGTCAAGACAAATAGAGTCAAGAATACTTTGCTTTTGAGGTTTACAAAAGATTCCTAAGCTGCTTCTCAATTATATTCCTAAAAGAAGTGTCATAATCACTACTAGTGAAACAACTGGGATGATCAGAGAATGTCAAATATAATTTGTGTAAAACTGGAAGATACTTAGTGCTTGTTATTCTGAAAAGACTGTCCTGTTATCCAGGAAACCACACGCATTTTTTTTTAACAGGGTTCCTAGTCATCCACAGGCTTATGGGAAATTCATTCCACCAAACTTCTAAACACTACCTCTTACTGAAATAACAAAAGATAGCTCAGAGTTCACAAAGTTTCGTTTTGGCATGAAGATAAAAATACCTGATGCCCTGGAATATTAACCTGAATAAAAGGCAAGTTGTTCTAGGCTTGCTACTAGGAAGGGAAAAAAAGTGAAGTACTAAGTTAGAATCACCTGTGGTACTTTTCTAATATATTGTATACCTGGACCTTAACCACAGAATCTGATATTCAGCAGGTCTGGAGTGAGGCCAGGGCATCCATAGCTTTTAAATGTTCCATGCTAATTCTGATATGCACACAAAGCTGAAAATGGTTGTTTTAAATACTAGTGAATATAATTACAACACAAAATTACCCCAATCTGGCCTTACATTAAAAGGAAACCTCAAGGACACCTTTATTTTAATTTATTAAGTAAATGATAAAATCATCAAAACCAGAAGGCTCTCAGATTCCAAACAAAGTCAGTGTCCCTTCACAGCTTCATTCTAGGACCTAGACCAAGACAGCAATAGGCCACCAGGAACAAGACCAGCTTTCAGAAAACATTAAGATGCCTACACAAATACTCAGGTTCTACAGACGAATAAATAGGAAATGTGGAATACTTCCCCAAATAAACAGTACAGCATTTTGGAATACTCTATTAAAAAGAGATACTTGCCATTTGGATGGAACATCTTAGAGACAAATCTAACCGTTGGTGGCTTATTCGGATATTCCTCAGTGAATTCTATTGTAAGCTTAAAGGTTCCTGTAATTAGAAAAGCAAGGGTTAAGAAAACATTTATCATTTTGTTCAGTAGTACTTTGTTTTTAATGCTACATGACTTGTTTTTCAAGTATTATATGAAATAATGCAAAGATATAGAGTAGAGAGGAAAGAGACCAGGTAAGAGGTACAGCTCTAGGAACTGCCCTAAAAATGAAGTGTGAGAACCACCACTCAAAGGTGATTCATTTTTTGTTTTTCCATTATTCTCCTCCAAACTTAAATACAGCTATCTTAAACTCAAAATTACTGCCTGCGGGATAACTTTAGCCCCTGTATATTTTGAAGACATCCTTAAAATGACAAGCAACTACAGCCAAAATTTGGCCTTCCTCCTTTAGAAGACTGAAAGACCTTAATAAAGTCCAATTTTCATCAGCTGTCATCTTAAATTCTCCAGTGATTTTTAAATGGACTAGAAAGAATGAGCACAAAGGTTCAAAAACCAATGCTAGAAATACAAATCAACAATCAAATTATTTTTAAAACAGCAGGGAATAAGTATAAAAGTGTTCCCTGGCTCCTTTTCATGTAATAGCAACTCTATAATGAAAACATAATTGAATGTAAGCCAGAAAAAACTTCACAGTCTCTCTTAAAAACCCTTAAGTATGACTCACAAGGTACTTAACTATAAAACCAACTCAATAATTCACACTAATGGAGGGAATTAATGGCAGAAATAATTTAAAAATCACATTAGATTGCATTCGTATCTCCAGTAAAGTTCTTTCTAATGATGTTTGTTTACGCTACCATTGAAACAAATTATTTTTCTTGAATATGTGTCAACTAAGGTCACGGGAGGCCCTAAAACATACTAGGTTAGAAACTTATTTATAAGAAATAGACAAGCTGGATCTAATTCAAGAATTGTTGGGGGACTTCCCTGGGGGTCCAGTGGTTAAGACTCCATGCTTCCACTGCAGGGGAGCAGGGGATGTGGGTTCATTCCCTGGTTGGGGAACTAAGATCCCATATGCCATGAGGCACAGCCAAAAAAAAAAAAAAGAATTGTTGGAAGTTGTGATTCGGGGAGATTATTTCCTTCAAGATGTTATTTTTAATTGGTTTTAATAAATTCAAGAAAACAACTGGGCAACTGTTTTTTCCTGACTGAAATTTCTTCAAGTAATCTTAAGGAATCAGTTACTATCTGGTATAAGGTGATGCATGTTCCACTCTATTACTCTGGTCCATTTAATACATTACTTATTCTAATACAATAGACCACACTTCAAATAAGATTATAATGTGTTACTGGTTCCTTCAGAGTTAGGAATTTATTTCTTCCTTGCTTCCATTCTGCCTTTCCACTTAAGAAAAAAGATCACAATCATTTTACTCCTAGATGTTACATATAACAATACCAAAATGTGTGTTTTCTACCAGCAAACTCACAGTAAACAATTTGCTAACAAAGGTGCCCTTGGTATGAACATGTGTCCGAAAGTTTCAGAATAATGTAAAATGCAACATACGGAGACATATTCAACAAACTATTTTTACTCCCTAAAATTTTAAGTCAGATTTAAGATACTATGAATTATAACTAAGGACAAACAGTATAGTATTTTGAAATGGATAAACATGCTCTAGTCCATCAGAACACACTTCACCTTTATCACCACCTGGTCATAACTCTTCCTATTTTTTAGGGAGAAAGCATAGTTCTTCCTTTTCGGTTCTACTAATATTATAATATGCAAGAGAAAGTGGGAATGAGTGTGAGTTCAAAACTTTGAGCTTCCTTATGTATCTCAAGTATAAACACATTTGGCTCAGTGTTGATATATACTTAAATTATAGCTTAGAGATTTATCATCAAGAAATTGCTCTAAAATTGGACAGATTTAATAGTGTGCAGAGCTCCCAGGTACTTTAAATTAAAACCATCATTAAATAGGGTACTTAAAGGTGGTAAAGCCACACAGAAGGCAAGCATAAGTATAAACAGTGGGGCAAAGCGGAAGCTTTGCAGTCAGATCTAGGTTCAAATCCTTGCTTTCCTACTTGCTTGTTATGAAACCTTGGGGGAAGCTGCTTGACTATACCTCAAGTTCCTCATCTGTAAAATGGGTTAATAATAATGCTCACTACATAACACTGTTGTGAGGTTTAAATGAGGCAAAGATGCACAGTGATATAAAACAAGTACTTCATAAATTCTACAGTTTCACATCTCTAGACCCAGTTGAAGGAGGCAAAACCCCAAAATCCAAACCATCATCAGTAAGAAAAATACAATTAATGAATTCAAGTACTAGATAGTACTTTCTTTCTGACCTACACCAAACACAGTGAAATCCAAGTTGAGAACATAAGCTGGTGGTTCACAAAACCCTTGACTTGAGCTTTCTGCCTACTGCTTGCTGAAAAGTTCAACAAGGTGGTTACCTAGCTACCAAAGAAGTTAATCAAGTCTTTTAGAACAGCTTACTTAATATCTTGAGAAGTGAAACCACCTGCTTATGTCCATATGAATATAAATTAGTAGGACTTACCCACATCTTACTCAAAGTACACATTTAAAGGGATGTTTCATACTTTTAGCTGCATTAAACAATGAGAACCTCTTCAGTACAAGTTTCATTGCAATTTCTGAGATCCAAAATGAACGATAAGCATATTTAAAATCCTAGAATTAATATTATGCAATTGAGCCTAAGCTTATCCTCTGAATATTTAGAAGGATAGGCTTTAAAATAACTGAAAACTTAAGCCTTGCCATTATTGTACACAACCTGTACTGATTTTTTTATCTTCCTGAGGAGGCCATAACATTGTAAGGAAAGTATGAATTAATCCATCTATACCTAGGGACCCGGACAACTATATAAATGTGTTAAATGGCTGATGTATGGCAATAGGGAATGATTTGGTTAGTGTATGTTCTGCCTAAAAACAGTCACAAATTCAACTTTTGAAAATATTGTACTGGCCAAGGAAAGCACCTCTGTAGGTGTTTTCTGCCATTTAGCCACCAGTTTGTGACCCCTGAGGAGGAAGCAAAGTACATATAAATTTTTTTGATGATTGAAAAAGTCTGGCTTTTCAGATAATAACCAACCTTCATTACAGGATTTATGTACCTTAAGAACACCCCTTGTGGACTTCTAAGTGATTCAGTTAAAAAAAAAGACACCAAATTCTTAAGAATACATCCACTGAAAAATAAAATACTAGTATCTTACTGTTTCCATTCACAATTTTCAGATGATGCGGTGGAGAATACATTGTTTCTTAACCTTCACATTCAGCATACATGCCAAGGTATTTTATGAAGACGCATTTACCCCCAATGTTTTGTTTGGTAGTTTAAGCTCTTGGGAACATAGTCCTCTTACTTCAAGTGTGTGAAGTTAAATTGAAATACCTTGAAGAGTTCCTATTTTTAAAAGTTCAGCTCTTTAACTAGGGCCTAGCTGTTCTGGAAATGTCTGCTCCAGATGGTTACAAGGAATCAGCAAAAGTAGTTTTGAAGCTGTTGATTTATATCATACATTGGCAACAGCAAAATCAACTATGCCACTTGTTCCTAATTGGGCCTTTCCAGTAAATTTCCTAGCTGTAAATGAGGTATTTTTAAATGGTAAAAAAAATTCTTGTAACCTTGGTTAGTGTTCGAGACACCTGAGGAAGCATTCAGGGATAGCAGACTACTCAAAAGAATGAATCAGAAAAGGGTACTGTCATTTAGCCTGAGTAATTCCTTTCAGTAATGTAAGGGTGGAGAGACACATCATCAAAAATAGAACCAGTAATGTCAAGGGGGAAGGTCCAGGTAGATAATGGATTCCATAAGTACTTTTCCAATTCATACCACTTAAAGCAAGAGAAGCACCCTTGAAATATTTAAGTTGCCAACCCCTAGCAAAGCGATGTACTATTAATAAAGTTGTGCCCAGCATAAAGCAGTCCGAATAAAATCAGGAGGAAAAAAGAAGCCAATGAAAATAAAGCCTGCTGGAGCTAAAGCAAATACACAGCTAATTTGCACATAAAGCTTAAGTATGAAGAACCAGCACCGATCTAAAGGAGGAAAATTAAGCCTAGCTAGCTTTTGCTATGGATCAGATCAGTTCAAATGATTTACCGCACGCACCAAAGTAGTATGCCTTCAGGATCACACTCCCCTGCTGTCATTTCTTTTTATCAAAGCACTGAAGAACAGTGATATTTACCCAGGATGTGAAGGCAGAGAAGAAACTAAAAGTATCCAAGTTACTGTCTACAGTCTGCTAGAGAAATCTGAGTGTTTGAGACAAATCCTAGAACTGGTTGATACTCATTTACCTCACAACATCCTGTGGTTGGTAACATCCAAAGGCAATCTGACTAGGCAACTTTGTTTCTACTGAGTAGTTTGTAGAAATGCTTTTGTTGCCACCTTCAAATGGAGGTGTGTGCATATGTGTACAGATCTCTCTCAAATGCTCTGTGACCAAAGGAATACAAGGCATTGAGAAGAAAATAAATAACAGACCCTTTTCTGTTTAAAAATACCTCAAATATTAAAGATGTCAATCAGCAGTTCAAATACTTTTAATCATCTTTTTAAATGCATTAAGCTTTCAAAAGCAATTAACTACACACACACATACACACACAACTGAGTGCACATAAAACTATATCAATGTCAATTTCCTGGTTGTGCACAGTCATTCAAAATGTTACCAAGGGAGAGGGGGGAACAGGTGAAGGGTATACAAGGTCTCTCTGTATTATTACTTATTACAACTCCACACAAATCTATAATTATATCAAAACAAGAAGCTTTAAAAAGTCCTTAAAAAGCAACTTAGTGTGTTTTTAAAAGTCAAACCTAAACCTAAAAATCATGTACCTGTAAGTACGTGTAGTATCTTGAAGTAGGTTGGACACTGGTAAGAGAGGACATTAAGGCTCCCCTCAATTGTGAAACTGCCTTGAGATCACTGATCATAAAGTCTTGATAAAAGCACATGCTGAAAACTCATTTAAAAATATGAAACAACAAGCTGGCTATTGAAGGTGTCATTAAAGACCATCTTAAAGCAGTGAGACTGAAAAGCACTCAATGTCAGATTGTAGAAACCAGACAGTTGTGTGCAAGGGATTCCTGCATCCATTCAACATCCAACAACACACATGAAGCACCTGCTGAACACAGTTCCCACCCTTATGACAGAATTCTGAACCAGATGGTCCCTGGGGTCTCCGAGTCTATCAGCAAGTGGTTGGGTTAATCCTAACTCAGTATCCTGATGGACGGGGTGGTGGTGCTGAATTTAGCAGGATCACAACCCAAACCTCACAAATCCTTAACATCAGTGGTATCATGCTCCTTTTAAAAAGTGACTGCCTTCCTCAGATTTTTTTAAGCAGCAGGAAAAAGGTGCAGTTTTAGTCAAGCGGACAATAGCCAGAACAACCTGCCACAGACTGGACTCTTCTCAAGCCTTTAGTAGGCAGAGGCCAGGGAGAAGCGGGTTATTAAGTAGGAGGCACTTCCAGGCTGACTGGGAAACCCTTTCCCCAGAAGATCAGGGTCCCGAAAGGTGGGTAAAGAAACTCTCTTACCATCCTCAAACGGGGTCCCTTCAGGCCTACAACACAGAGAGAAACAAGTCAGTTCCCGCAGCGGGGGCTCCTCTCTCCCCGGTTCATCTGAGGAGGTGGCTATTATGAGCTCTGCTCGCCCCACCTCTGGTAAACCACCGCTTCCCGGGTTGCAAAGCCACTACCAAGAGAGCTTTGGGGCTCCGAAACCCCAGGCAAGCCGAAGCGCCACCGCTCCCCGCCCCGCCCCCCTCCGAACCCCAAATGGTTCCCCTGGCAGCGGGAACCGAGCTAATCGAGGCACAGGCTCCGGGGAGGCGCCTAGGCCCAACGAGCCCCAAACCTTCTTGCTCAGTCCCCGCCTCCGCACCGGGCCGGTCCCAGGGGGCACACGGGTCCCCCAGCTCTCACCACCACCCGGAACGCAGACTCACCCAAAAATGACCGCGTTCCAAACCATGATGTTGTTCTCGGACGGAGCCCCGCTGACTCCGGCTGGAGGATCCTCCTGCAACCTTCAGGGAAACAACACAGGCACCTCCCGCTATCCAGCCCCCGCCGCCGGCCAAACCCGCTGCCGGCCCCGCCCTGCGCCCCGGCCGCAGCCCCCGGCCCCCAGAGTCCCGGGCGGGTTACCTCTTGAAGTCCCTCATGAGACGCCGCCGAGCCGGGGTGGACATGTCTCTAGCGGGGTCAGGGGTGGGGCATACACCGAGCTCTCGGGTCCCCGCGGGTGGTGAGGAGGCGGAGGAAGCCGGAGGAACCAACGGAGAAGCGCCTAGAGGAACCGCACTGCCTCTCCTAAGTCGAGGGTCGGTCTGGCGCCGGCTTAGCACCACCCCAGAGTAGACCGGGGCTGAACCAACCTGGAAGGAAAGAACGGGGGTGGAACGCCGAACGCTGGACAGGCCGTACCAAGACGGGACAGGGGTGGGGGGAGGGACGGGAACTTGCTTAGGTCATTAAACCCCTAAGGGACGCGGGGAGCCAGGGTGAGAAGCAAGCTGTGGGCCTCATGTTAATTGCCGGGAAAGCAATAGGATCGGGTGGTGGAATCGGTCCACCTTCACTTGCCAATTCTAAGACGAACCATGGGAAGATTTTTTTCTGGTTTTCCTTTTTCTTCTTTTTTTTTGAGATCAGATCACTTATTTAAAGTGCACACAGTGGTTGAGGGGGAGAAGGATGAAGTCTCAATCTCAGTGAGGACAGAGTTGACGAAGGCGAAACCGGTTCTCCTAAAGCCGGAACTCTAGGGGGTACACCTCCTACGGACACGGGAAACTGGGGAGGAAGCTGTGTGACTGGTCAAAATCACTGAACATCCAAAGAGTAAATCGACCTCGACGGTGAGGTCGAGGGTCCCTTCTCTATGGGATGCATGTGCGGGCCCCAACATTTAGGCCCATGATCACCCCCAAAGCAGAATGAAATGATGGTGTGTGTCCTGGGGAGGGAATGAGAGCTGGAGGCAAGCAGAATGAGGCTTTAGCTTTGGGCACTCACAATTTGGCTCTGGAACCACATTTCCCCTTGACAGTTCAACAAGCCAAGTGGCTACTATATGTTCAGAAGAGTCCAAGGGTATGAGAATATCCGATTGCAGAGAATTGGAAGAGCAGTGAGTCTGAAGTAAAAGGAACGGTAAGATGCAGGTGAAAAAGCTGTAGGTTGCAGGGAAGAGTCACAGTTAGTATGTGGACCTGCAAAAGCAATAACAGTTTTAAAGAATATTTTTTAAAAAGGTCAACCCCAAATAACATAGAAGGTAGGCAAAATACTCATTTAAGAATTTTTTGGAAACATGAGAAAAGTAGGTTTAGGTTCACTCAGGGAGAGTTTTGAATGCCAAGCTAATGGCTTCCTTGGAAGTTGGTTGAGCAGAAAGGCAAGGCGATCAGAGCTGTACTCATTGGAGACGGGTCCCAGGACAGCAACTAGAAGACTCTTGAAGTATTCCAGGTGAGAGGTAGTGAACCAGGCAATGACAATAAAAACGGAGAGGACTTGCCAACAGAACGTGGGAACAAGAGAGAGGAAGGAGTCTACGGAGGCTCAAGTTCTGGGGATTTCCCTGGTGGCTCAGGGGTTAGGGCTCTGTGCTTCCAATGCAGGGGACACCAGTCAACCCCTGGTCCCAGAATTAAGATCCCCACAAGCCTCCAAGTGCAGTGTGGCCAAAATATGGCTCAAGTTCTAACCCCCAAGATAATTGAGAGTTTGAAGTACCACTACCTGAGTAAGGGAAAAGAGAGGGGAAGGGCAGTTTGGGGAGAGAAAATCTGGGGACTTGCTGAGTTCATGGGACTAGTGAGACATCTACCTGAAGATATCCAGAAGATATCAGATATGCAGGAATTTGTTTCTAAAATGGGAAACAGGAGGCACTTGACAATGGTAATGATTCTAGCTGCTGCTTTACAACAGGTACTCTCATGGCCAAGGATTTATATCTCCCATTAATTCTAATATATCAGTTAAGCAAATCTCCCTAATATACCATCACATGGCTGTGGTGGGAAGGGGGTACAAAAGTAAATTTAAAAACTTCCTTTTCCTCTCATCTAGGAGCTTGCTGTCTACTAATACACACATATGGAATCAACAAAAGCAACATTTATGAAAGCAAGTGCATTAGTTTTCTATTGATGTTTAACAAATTGCCACAAGCTGTTAGCCAACTTCAGTTCCCTGTCATTGCAGGACTGAAGGCCCCATTTCCCTACTGGCTGCCAGCCAGGGACCAGTCTCAGCTCCTAGACGTTATCTACACTCCTTGCCATGTGGCCTACTCCATCTTCAGATCCAGCAGCAGAGAATTTCTCTCCTGCCAAATCCCTATCACACTTTAAAAAAATGTATTTCTTTTCCTCTCACAGTTTGAATCTCTTTCTTTAGGAAGAGCCCAGCTCACTTTAAGGCCTTAACTGATTAGGTCAGGCCCACCCCAGATAATCTCCTGATCTTCAAATCATTTCATTTGGCACCTTAATTACATCGGCAAAATTGCCTGATAGCAGAACTCAGATTACTATTTGACTGAATAGCTCAAGAAGTGACCAGAAATCTTGAGGAAGGGGGTGGCATCTTAGAATTCTGCCTCCAGAGCAGCAGCAAATTGCGGAGCAGAAACAAGTGACTCCACAGATGCTGAAGAATCTGTACAGCAGGGGTATCATCAATCTGGTGGGGTTAGAGCAAGCTTCCTGAAATGGGTTGATTTCAGTGTTGCTTCAGAAGAGACGAAAGCAGGGCTAGGGAGGGAAGAACACAAGTGGCTCCTGAACAACACAGACGTGGACATGGGGCTTAACCAGGATCTGGGGATAGTGGGCAGATTAAAGAGGCTAATGCAGACTGTCAAGACCTTGACTTGGAAAAGTGAGGATGACAGAAGTTGATTAAATGCCCTCAAGTGTGAGGATGAGGAATTCAGGCTTGCTAGGCAGCTTTTATAGGTGTTTGAGCCTGAGAGAGGTGTACTGAAAACATCCCACTGAGAAATGGTATATAGTATACTGGAGAGGAGGTGAGGTCTGGTAGGTTTCTGGATATAAGGGACTGGGTATAAATGTCTGAAACTCACTGATGGCTAGAGATGCGTGTGAGTGTGTTGCGGGCTTGTCTGTTTTCTGAAACCCCTTTGCTGTATGGCTAAGGAGTAGCTCTTTGGGAGCCCCAGGGCACCAGGGTGTGGGGAGAGCGTTGCCTGACTGCAGAGTGGAATTGCATTGCAGGAACACTGTGCCCCCACATTCCTCATCAGAAGCAGGGTTGTCATAGCAAGCAGCACACAGAAGATGGTTCTCCAGCACAGACGGTTATACGACTGGAATGTACTAACTATAGCAGAGCTGGCCAAGCCTTCCTTCCACCCCCCTTCCCACCTTGATATCTTGAAGAAATACCTTCTACACAGGCAAGCATCCCCTCTTCCCTCCCAAGCACAGGGGTCAAGAAACTAGAAGTCCTTTTCAATTTAAAAACAAGTTTGTCAGTGATGTGGGCTTCCCTGATGGCTCGGGGGTAAAGACTCTGCTTGCAATGCAGGAGATGCAGGTTCGATCCCTGAGTTGGGAAGATCCCCTACAGGGGGAAATGGCGGCCCACTCCAGTATTCTCGCCTGAAAAATCCCATGGACAGAGGAGCCTGGTGGGCTACAGTCCATAGGGTCACAAAGAGTCAGACATGAGTGAGCAACTAACTGAGCATGCATGCATGTGTTAGCAATGCAACTGCAGAGAAGATAAAAAATAATTGTTCATAGGCAAGGATTTGAGAATTTTCCTAAAAGGGAGGACTGTGGAAATACGGGACTATATGACTAGGGAAATTTAGACTTTCATTTTTGCTTTCAAAATAGATTGTGATTTTCCTGAACTATTTCAGATTGAAGTGAGAGACCAAATAAAATATCATTTCCTGCCTTATGAGGCTGGGAGTTTGTATTTCTGTTAGCCAGTGAAGGCATGGAATTAATTTTTCTATAGTTTCCACTTCCGTCAATAAAATTTAGTGCAAATGAGTACCAGTGAGATGGATTTTGGACTTCTGCTCTCCAGAAGTGTAAGAAAGTCACTAAATTTGTGGTAGTTTGTTACAGCAACAAAAGAAAATGGATATAAATGGCCACAGTGTTGCATATGAGAATAAAATCAAACCAGCCACACCCACAGGCAGACTATATAACCCAATCCAGCCTGCTAGCTTTTTTCCCTATGGCCAAGGAACAGAAAATAAAATCAAAAGATTTTTCTTGACTCTAATATAAATATAAATCTTGGAAGACAAGTCAAGAGGTTCACTTGCAGGAGACAATAGTTGCCACAGTGTGTGTTCTTGGCAGTAAAGGTAATAGTGTGCTGTCCATCTATGGCCCCTAGGACACAAGGAGAGAAAGAGAGGGAGGGAGGGAGGGACAGAGGGAAGAAAGAAATGGGGAAATTAGGGCCATGAACATAGGATTTCACTATCCGCTGAACTGCTGAATCAAGGCAAACAAAGGCATGGCTGAATAATGCACCCTCCTCATGATCTTCAGGTCCTAAACCTGTGAATGTGTTACTTTATATGGCAAAAGGGACTTTGCAGGTGTGAGTAAATTTAGAATATTGAGATAGGAGATTAGCCAGGGTTAAACAGGTGGCCCTGATGTAATCACATGGGTCTTTATAAGAGGGTAGGAGGAGTCTGAATTCAGAGAAGGTCCTGTGATGATGGAGGTAGAAAGTGGCATGGTGCAGCCACCAGCCAAGGAGCCAAGGGATGCTGGAAGCCTCTAGAAACTGGAAGATGCAGAGAATGACTTTTCCCCTGGAGCCTCTAGGAGCAGTCAGCCTGGCTAACATCTTGTTTTTTGGTTTTTGTTTTTTTTTTTTTATTTTTTTTTATTTTTTTTTTATTTATTTTTTTTCTATTTTTTTTTTTTTTGTTCTAACATCTTGAATCTAGACCAGTGAGATGGATTTTGGACTTCTGCTCTCCAGAAGTGTAATACAATCAATTTGGTTTTCATAAGCCACTAAGTCTGTGGTAGTTGTTACAGCAACAAAAGAAAACGGATACAAATGGCCACAGTATTGCATATGAGAATAAAATCAAACCAGCCACACCCACCAGCAGACTGTGTAACCCAATCCAGCCTGCTGGCTTTTTTCCGATGGCCTGCCAGCTACAAACGTGTTTCTATACTTTGAAATGGTTGCAAAAGTCAAAAGAAGGATAGTATTTAATCATATTTCATGACACATGAAGATGATATGAAGTTCAAATTTCAATGTCCATAAATAAAGTTTCACTATGGTTGCTTTTGTGCTGCAATGACAGAGTAGCTGTGACAGAAAGTGTGTGGTGCCCTCACCAGTTCCCACTGTTGGTCAGTCCACTACAAATCACAGTGACATGGTTGTAAAGCAACAGTGTTTTGGGAACCACTTCTTTCACCATGTTTTGGCATTTTTAAAAAAATTACAACTGCATGCCTAGCATGTCAAAACAAGAAAATAAGAAAGTGGATTTTAAACGTTGTGCTTTCAAGGCATGGTGGAGTGTAGATGACTTGGTCATCAATTTAGATGTCAAAACACTGTGTTTATTACATAGTGATGCTATAGCATGGCTAAAAGAATACAATAGACCTCGACATTACCAAACTAAGTATTCATCACAATGTTCCCAGTTCACAGGAAAGCAATGGTTAGGCAAATTAGAAAGTTTAAAATAGAACATCTTATCATAGCAGAATTCTTCACAAAAGTGAAAAATGAAAATGAGGTTGCTGCCAAAGTAAGTTTCTGAGTGGTTCATTTGTTAGCCAAGCAAAGAAAACCATCTACTTACTGGTGGTGAGTTAATTAAATCATGTTTGATTGCAAAAGCCAAAGAATGTGTCCAGGGAAAATAAACTTTTTAAAGACCTTCAGCAAGAACAGTGGCTCAGAAATTGAGGACACTGGAAGCAACACCAATAGTAAGTTTTTAAAAACAGGGCAAATGGTTTCAAGTGTTTTCCCTTGGCTCTTGATAAATTGACAGATCTTAACAATACTCCTCAATTGTTGTTGTTTACTCAGAGGGTCAATGCTGAGTTTAAAATGGTGGAAGAATTGGCCTGTGTGGATAGCCTGTGAGTGAAAGTTGCTTGTTGTGTCTGATTCTTTGTGACCCCATGGACTACACAGTCCATGGAATTCTCTAGGCCAGAATACTGGGGTGGGTAGCCTTTCCCTTCTCCGGGGGATCTTCCCCACCTGGGGATCGAACCCAGGACTCCAGTATTGCAGGCAGATTGTTTACCAGCTGAGCCACAAGGGAAGCCCAAGAATACAGACAGCCTGTAGATGACTTCAGATGAGAATATTTTCGAAAAAGTCAAGAAAGCACTAATTCAATACAACCTGAAGTAGAATCTGCTAAGATGCATTTTGAATATGTATGAAGGAGAAAAAGGCTTAGTTGGGCAAATGTACAAAACTTGCAAAAATGGAAGCTGCTTAAATCCTATAGTTATTTGTTATCTTACTGAACAATAGGTACTTCACAGGAAAATATTTTAGTCTATCTTGTGTTACTCAACCATTCGTGTCAACAGTGAACCTCATTCACTCTCGTGGACTAAACATTGTCAGTTTCATGAATTTTTGTCAGATATAGAGGCTGAATATTTTAACTTGACCCACCAACAGCAGTTCAACAGCTTAGCGGTTGTAAGGGATTTTTGTCATTGTTGTTTCATCTGTTTTTGTATTTTTATAGCTCATGGCTGGAATTGGGAAAATTTTCTGAGCCAGAAGAACCACCCTCAACTATTCCATTCACTATTATTGAATACTGAATGGAATTAGCTTTTGTTGGAGACTTAATAATGTTATTTAATAAATTTAACCTACAATTACAAAGCAAAAATGCTTCTTACATGTGACATTTATGCTGCAGTGAAATCATTGCAATGACGACTGGCACTTTTCAAACCACAAGTAATGTCTAGTAACTTAATCACTTCCTGTGCTGTTAAAAGTTAAAACAGACTAGATTTGCATTCCCACACGAATTTGCTGTGGATATATTTTCTGAACATAAAACCCATGGTGTTTTATGGACCCTGATGTGAGTGCAAAGGAAATTTCTGTATTTCAAAAGCAGTTTAACTGTGCAATTGAGGAACTCCCACTTAAACATCAATTGGAAGTGATCATTCTGCAATGTAACAACATGCTAAAACGCAAATGTCAAGAGAAGAATCTGATAGAACTCTGTAAGTGCTATCTAAGAGATGAATTGTTGTTTAGTCGCTAAGTTGATCCCAAAGACTGTAGCCCAGCAAGCTCCTCTGTCCATGGGATTTCCCAGGCAAGAATACTGGAGTGGGCTGACATTTCCTTCTCCAGGGGATCTTCTCAATCCAGAGACTGAACCTGCATCCCCTGCATTTCAGGTGTATTCTTTACTGCTGAGCCACCAGGGAAGCCCCAAGAGATGAATATGCTCAATTAAAACTCAGATGCTTGTAGATTGATATCAGTATATGGCAGCACTTATCTGTGTTATGATTTTTCTCAAAGATGAAACACATAAAATCTCATTACTACAGATAAGCATTAACAGATAAATGTCTGTAGCTGATTTTTATTAAGACCTTTATTAACAGTTGCTTGCAATTTGTCAATTCTTTTGAAAAAATCAAGTTGTAGATTTTTATTACAGATGAAAAATGAGATTCTTAGCAATCTTGACAAATTGAAACAATTTATAAACCTTTAAAATTGTATTAAAAAAATAAAAGGGAATTCCCCAGTGGTCCAGTAGTTAGGACTCTGCACTTGCATTGCAGGAGGCATGAGTTCCATCCCTGGTTGGAAGCTGAGATCCCACATGCTTCGAGGCATGGCAAAAAAAAAACAACTGTAACTGATTTTGATAATAGGAAACACTCACTTTGAATGCTAATTAAGTGAAATATTATCCTCTTCATAAAAGAATGTCATTCCTCTCACTAGTAGATCTGTATTATGAAAAATTATACTCAATTATTATATTTTGAATTCCATTGATAAAACATTTGGGAAAATTTGTTTTCTCTAGTGATATAAATACCTACATAAAGTTCTTGATTTTGCCTCTTGGCTTTCAAAGCCTAAAATATTTACTCTCTAGCCCTTTGCCCATCCCTGCACTAGACTAAGCCACATGAGGGAGGGAGACTATTTATAACTGATCACTATGCAACCAGAGTTGTATTAATAAGCACATTGCCTGCACACAGTAGAAGATAAAGAAATACTAAATAACATAGACTTATGGGGATGACATTACACTAAGACCTAAGGAGAAAATGCTGTGAGTCTTAAAAGACTTGATACTTCTTTTATGCTTTAACTCAGGTTCATTTGAAGGCTAGCAGATGGCTTTAAATTCCCACTGGTTTACATCTTGTATATCTAGAACACTACTCTTCTTCCAGCTATTCTGTCAATTTTCTGGTCACCAAACTCCTGCTTTCTTCAGTAAGTTCTCTGTTAAAAATCCGCTATTTTGGTGTCATCCAAAATAGTGTCAAATGATGTCACTTGAAATGATCCAATGTAAGCTGTCTAAATGTCCTTACTCTGGGTGGCCTCAGGTTCTGGTCCTCCACAAAGAGCATTCTGGGAGAGTTTCTTGGTTGAGGAAGGAAGGGTGGGAAGATGTTCCCTAAACCTGTGGCAAACGGGATCATTCAGATGTCTCTATTTGCAAATCACCTGATTAGCATAGAGTATCCAAAAATACATAATGAAGTCTCATGATTCAACCATATAGTAACAAATAGCCCAATTAAAAATAGGCAAGGATTGGAGTAGGGATTTCTCCCAATAAGATATTTAAATGTAAAAAAAAAAAGTATATGCAAAGGTGCTCAGTATCATTAGCCATCAGAGAAAGGCAAATCAAAATGGCAATGAGATACCACCTCACACTCACTAGCATGGCTATAAGGAAAAAAAAAGATAATTATTGGTGAGGACATGAAGAAATCAGAACCCCACATACACTGCTGGTGGTAAATGTAAAATAATAAACCTGCTTTGGGTAACATTCTTAGGAGTTCCTCAAAAAGTTAAACATAAGGTTATCATATGACCCAGAAATTCCACTCTTTAGTAAACATCTGAGAGAACATGTGCCCTCACAAAACACAAAAGCGTAACAACATATGTTCTTACAAAAACCTGTTCACCACTGTTCAGAGTAGCACTGCTGTACTCATTAGATTACAAAAGTGGAAATAATCCAATTGTCCACTGATGAATGAATATACACAATGTGGTATATCCATACAACAGAATATTATCCAGTCATAAAAAGGAATGAAGTTTCTTTTTAGTGATTCATTTTTTTTTTTTAACTGATTGATTCATGATACAACATGGATGACCTTTGGAAACAAAACTGAAGGAAACCTGATACCAATAGCTACATATTGTATGATTTCATTCGTTAGAAATTTCCAGAAGAGGCAAATCCAGAGAGACAGAAAGCTAGATTAGTGGTTGCCAGGGGCTGGGAAAGAGGTGGAAAGAGTGCCGGCTAAGGGATTTCTTTTGGGGAATGATGAAAATATTAGGTAGTGGTGATAGTTGCAAAACTTCATGAATATACTAAAACCCACTGAATTATACACTTTGAAAGGGTGAATTATATGTTATGTAAACTAGATCTCAAGTTCTAAGATTCCTCGACTTCATTAGGTACTCATCCTGAATCAGTCAGTTCAGTTCAGTTGCTCAGTTGTGTCCAACTCTTTGCGACCCCATGTACCGCAGCACGCCAGGCCTCCCTGTCCATCACCAACTCCCCGAGTTCACCCAAGCCCAAGTCCATTGAGTCGGTGATGCCATCCAACCATCTCATCCTCTGTCGTCCCCTTCTCCTCCTGCCCTCAATCTTTCCCAGCATCAGGGTCTTTTCAAATGAGTCAGCTCTCCGCATCAGGTGGCCAAAGTATTGGAGTCTCAGCTTCAACATCAGTCCTTCCAATGAACACCCAGGACTGAGCTCCTTTGAAGGTGAAGTTGCTCAGTCGTGTCTGACTCTTTGCGACCCCATGGACTGTAGCATGCCAGGCTCCTCCATCGATGGGCTTTTCCAGGCAAGAGTACTGGAGTGAGTTGCCATTTCCTTCTCCAGAGGATCTTTCTGACCCAGGGATCGAACCTGGGTCTCCCACATAGGCAGACGCTTTACTGTCTGAGCACATTTAGAGGCACATTTATAAAATCTGTATTATGCATATAAAGTGTAAATAGCCCTTTTTTATTTCTAGTTACATATATGCATATACATATGCAATGTATATAGTAATATAAATGAATAACTTAAATGATTAAGAGTGTCCCAAGTCCCAAGTAAAGCAGTCCCCCAGAACTTAAGGAGGTTCTGGCAGACACCAGGCACCCCCCGTGCATCTTAGACTAATGGGAAGGCCCGGAAGTTCACGTGACTACTATTGACACGTGACCATCTTTCAGTTGGAAGAGCCGCGACGCGTGTGTGACGTCACTTTTGCGCGACCCTTAATTTTGGCTTAGCGTTTCCGGGCTGCCGCTCTGAAGTATGCCTAAAGTAGTGTCTCGGTCCGTCGTCTGCTCTGACACCCGGGACCGGGAGGAATATGACGACGGCGAGAAGCCGCTTCACGTCTACTACTGTTTGTGCGGCCAGATGGTCCTGGTGCTGGGTGAGTGGTCTGTAAGGAGTGCAACTTCGGGTTCTCTAGGGCGGATTTCCCCTGGCTGTGATCTGAGAGCCGCGTCTCTTTGAAGATTTTCCCCTCCGTTAAAATCCTCCGTACCCATCGCCGCCTCACTCCAGGGAGCTTTTCTGTATTGTGCTTCATCTTGTAATTCTGTATGCAGACCGCCTTCAAAAGGAAATTCCTCGTTTAGAAAAAATATACTCCCTGTTCTCCCTCTTTGCCTCTAGAAACTTTGTGACCTTTCTGCCCGGTACAAGGATTTTGTAATAGCTTTTATCAAGTGAAAAGAACCCCTCCCCATTGAGCCTACATTTTCCTCGAGCTATAACCTCATTTCTTTGCTTTTTTTATAGCAAAATTTCTAAAAAGAATTGCGTCTGTGGGCTGTCTCTGCATCCTCATTTCCCATTCCTTCTTGCCCTCACTTTTTCACCTAACCATATAAACGTTATTTGTCAAAGTTACTAACGAACGTGTTACCTGTTTCAATGATCAATTATCAATGCCCATTTAAATCCCCCTCTCAGCATTTTACAGAGATGATCAGTCCGTCTTTCTTGAAACATTTTCATTTGCATCCAAGACTCTGCACTCTACTGATTTTCCTCCTACCTCGATTTTCACACTTCTCAGTGTCTGGCTCCTCTTTCTGTCTCAGACTTTCAGGCATTGCACGGCCCTGTGGCTCAGTCCTCTTACCTGTTCTCAATCTGTACTCACTCCTTAGGCGATCTCAACCATTTCCCAGCTTTAAATACTATCTGTATGCTGATGACTCTCAAATGTTCCTCTTTAACCTGCACCTTTTCTCAAACTTCAGCCTATTCAGCATCTCCACTTGGATGTTTAATAGGCCTCTCAAAAGAGACCATGTTCTCACAACACTGTAAATCAACTATACTTAAATAAAATTTTTAAAAAGAGACCGTTTTCAAAAATAACTTCCTGATCCCCTACTTTCTGCTCTCCACTGTTCCTCTCAGACTTCCCTATTGCATCAGTGATACCGCTATTCACCCAGTATCTCAGAATCTTTCTTGACTTCTGCATTCAGCCCATCAATACATTCTTCAGGTGCTTCCTTGAAAAGCTATCCAGAATCTGACTGCTACTTACCACCTCCATTTCTACCACTCTAGTCCAGGCCCCTCCTTTCCTAAGCATATGTACCAGGAACAGAAAGACTCATAGAAAACTTGAAAGGCAGTGCTGGGAAGGACTTCTGAGGTAATATAATCAGATAAGGGGAAAGACCCCCAAAGAGGAAGTGGTTTGCTGAAGATCACCAGTAGCACAGCTGGAGGTAAAATCCAGATCTCCTGACACCAAGTCATTTTTTGTTGGAAAATTCAATAATAGCCTTCAATAAATGTGATAATTGTAGTAAAAATTACAGTGCAAAGGGCCCCCCTGAAAAGTTCTGATTGCCTCAGGGTATTTTTCAGTGACTCTTGTGACCAAATCTTTCTTCATTCCTTTAGACTGTCAGTTAGAGAAGTTGCCCATGAGGCCCCGGGACCGGTCCCGTGTGATTGATGGTGCCAAACACGCCCACAAGTTTTGTAACACCGAAGATGAGGAGACTATATATCTTCGGAGGTAAGACGTTGATGTTCTCTGTCTAGGATTTTCTGCTTGTGTTGGGGTCTAGTTCTGAGAAGTATAAATACCCCATCTAGTATCGAACAGGTCATGTATTTGGGGCCCAACACTCTGACATTTGTGGTGGTTCTCAACTTCTGTTAATACAGCCATGTTTTTATTGTGCTTTGCTGAAATGGTGAGATGTGATTCTATTGCCATTTGATAGCTGTAATTTGGGGCTTTTGCAAGTAAAATAAGTTTATTCAACTTGTACTCTCTTGGAGCACACCAGGGCACACTGTACTAAGGACTGGATCTGCAAAGATGAGTAAGGCACCGTCCTTTCCATTAAAGAGTTCATGGCTCAACAAGGGAATGTGATATGATATGATATCACATTCACTATTGTGATATGATAAAATACTCGTGTGAACAGAAGGCTCTGGGAAAACAGGAGCAGGTCATCTTGCCTGACTGGTGGTCAGGAAAGACACCAAAAGGTGGTGGCATTTGTGTTTGGCCTTGAACTAGGATTTCACCAAGTAGGTGAGGAACATTCCAGGTGGAAGGACTATGGAAGCATTAAAAGCATCGAATACGGTGTGCTTGGGAAATTTAAGTAGTCCCTTGTGGCTGGAGCCCAGGTTACTTTACCAGAAGGGGTTCATGGAGCCTGGAGTAGGGACAGAATAAAATGCTAAAGTAGACAAGTTTGGATTTTATGTATAGGCCATACACTACATCCAGTAAACAAGCAAAGAACCCTGCCCTTACAGAGCTTATATTCTAGTGTTGAACCAGAAAAAACTACCAGCTGACATCTAGCTATGTGTATTTAAGAAACCAAACTGTTATCAGCCCACACTGATGAAAAGAGTTAGAAACTATTGCTAGGCAACATTCAGTGCCAAATCAGGCTAGAATTATGCAGTTGAAGAGAAAACTGGTTATATACAAAATACAAATGGAGGGTGCAGAATATAAAACATATGAAATTCACAAAAGAAGGCCCCCCAGGTAACATTGGGGAAGATGTATAAATAACATGCTCTATCTAAAGCAAATTCATTCTCTTGTGCTTTTTCTCTCTCTGGTAACCTTTATTCAGGTTTCTGATTTTGAAAATTATTAACTGATTGTCTTTAGGATTACCAGAATATTTATTACATGTATTATATTAGTTAATACAGACAGTAATCTAACAACAAAACTAGGCCACAGGCTCCTGTGGCACTATAAGGCAGATGCCCTCACCTCCAGGCCAGAAAACTGGGTGGCCCCAGACTGCAGTGGCAACCCTGGAATCCAGTCAGCCTGATCCTGGGAGTGAGCCAGCTTTGGGTCCAGCCTTAGTGCCTGGTATTGCGCAGGCCAGTGGTCTCTGGCCAGGTGCTTCTGTTGGGCCACAGTTCTTAGAGTTTACCAACAAGGCATGGAAGACTTCCTCCTTGGTTGATGTAGTTCTTGCTCTGATCATAAACAGTCTTTCCAAGGGCCCACTTGAGCATGCTCCCTTCCTAGCCAGGGCGAAATTTCAGTCTGATCGTACCCTTCCTCTTTAGCCAGCTGAATGTGGGAGCCCTGGTTACCGAAAATATGGCAGTCTGCCTAATCACATGCCCTGCAACCTGTCACTTTCCACATCCATTACCACCCTGTGTTGATTACAGTGGTTTTGTATTAAGTTTTGAAATTAAGTGTGAGTCTACCAACTTGGTTCTTCTTCAAGACTGTTTTTTGGCTATTCTGGATGCTTTACAATTCCATGTGAATTTTAGGATCAGCTTGTCAATTTCTGCCAAAAAAAAAAAAAGCCAACTGGGATTCTGCTAGGGATTATGTTGAAGTTGTAGATTCATTGGAAAGTGTTGCCATTTTAACAACATTAAGTGTTCAGGTCATGAACATGGAACGTCATTCCATTTACTTAGGTCTTTAATTTCTTTCAGTGATGTTTTGTAGTTTTCAGTGCACAGGTTTTGCACTTCTTTTGTTCAGTTTACTCCTAAGTATTGTATTCTTTTTGATGCTATTGTAACTGGAATTGTCAACTGATTTTAGAGGAAAGGTTTGTCGTTTACCAGTGAGTATGATGTTCATTTATGTGGCTTAGTAGATGTGAATTTTTCATAGATGCCTTTTATAAGGTAGAGGAGGTTGCCTTCTATTTCTAACATATTGAAGGGGCTTTGAATTTTGTCAAATGCTTTTTTTGAATCTAAGATGATCATGTGTTTTTTCTTTTTTATTCTGTTATTATAGTGTATCACATTGATTGATTTTTTTGTATGTTGTACCAATCTTGCATTCCTGGGGTAAATTCTGCTTGGCCATGTGGTATATATAATCCTTTATATGCTGCTTGATTCGGTTTTTGCTTTTTTTTTTTGAGGATTTTTGTCTGTATAATTTTAAGCAATGTTGATCTCTAATTTGTTGTTTTTGTTGTTCTTGTGATAGTTTTGCCTGATGTTCAGGTAATGTTACTGACCTCACGGGATGAATTGGGAAGTGTTTCTTCCTCTTTTGAAATGTTTGTGAAGCATTGGTATTAATTCTTCTTTGAACTTTTGGAGGAATTCCCCAGTGAAGCCACTGGTCCTGGCCTTTTCTTTGCACAAAGTTTTTTGATCACTAAATCAATTTCCTTATACTTATAGTCTAGTCAGATTTTCTTTTCCCAGTGAGTTTTGGTAGTTTGTATCATTCTATCATTCCTGGAATTTGTTCTTTTCATCTAGATTATCTGGTTTGTTGGTGTATAGTTATTCATAGTATAATCTTAAAATCTTTTTTTTTATGTCTTATCAGATCAGTAGTACTCCCTTGATCTTTTTAGGTCCCAAGAACATTAGACTATTTGTAATTCTCTGAATATGCTCTGCTGTTTGGCCTTTTGCACAGAGTTGCCCCTCTGCTTGAAATCCCATTTTTCTATCAGGACTGTTGACATCACCTCACGAAGCCTTCCATAACTGCCTCAGACAGATTTGGTGCTGCCATCTCTGTGTTCCTGTCACCCCGTTCACTTTCCTCCATCTAAGAACTTACCTCTGTGGTTATAATTTTCCTCGCTAAACTTAAATTCTTTTAAGAATTCATTTAGTCAGTATTTATTGCAGTACTGTGCTCAGCTCTGGGAATAGAGTGTGAGCCAGACAGGCGTGGTCTCTGCTGATCTCTGATCTCATGGTCCTTACAGTCTAGTGGGATGACAAAAAAAATAAAGTAATTATGATTATGGAAAGTCATACAAATAAAACAAAGGGCTCATCCAGAATCACATGAGAACCTCTTCAAAAAGGTGTTCAGGGCAGGCTGTTATAACTAGGTGATATTTGAACTGACACCAAAAAAGATGAGACTGCAACAGGTGAGAAGTGCATTCCAGGCAGAGAGAAGAGTGTGTGTGAAAGATCAGAGATGGGAAAGCACTTATTTGTTCCAAGAACAGAGGAAGGCTGGTGTGGAGAGGTCACAGTGAGCGGGAAGGAAGGTAGGAGATGAGGCCGGACCAGATTCTCTGCCCAGCCAGTGCCTAGAAGGCCATGGTGAGGAGTTTGTGTTCTATTCCAGCTGTCCTGGGAAGCCACTCTTGCCTCTTTGGAGAATGATTGAGAGTGAGATAGTAATGAAAGCAGGTTCTAGAATAAGTGCTCAGAATTTTTATTTTAGGTATGAACTTAGAGTGGAGAAGTCCTAACTAAGTATCATATACACGATTGATTTGATCACATAAAAATCTAAAATTTCCACATGGGGGAAAAAGTCAAAGACAAATGTCTAGCTGGAGAAGAAATATTTGCAGGAACCCTTAACATTTGCACATTTCCTTAATATAAAATAAAGAGATGGACTTCCCTGGTGGTCCAGTGGTTAAGACTCCACGATTCCACTGTAGGGGGGCGCGGGTTCGATCCCTGGTGGGGAAATAAAATCCCATGTGCTGCACAGCTTAGTCAAAACACAACACAAAACAATAAGAATAAATAGAATAAAATAAAATGACAACTCAGTAGGCCAAAAATAGACTGACTGTTTATCAAAAAAAAAGAAAATACAAATGTCTATTAAATATATGAAAAGATGCCTAACTTCACTCTTTAAAAAAAAAGAAATGCAGATTTTGAGATCTCATTTTTCACATGCCAGATTGGCTGTCATACATTTTAATAACATACTGTGTTGGTAAGACTGTAGGGAAACAGGAAGTCTCACATTGGTGGTGGGGTATACAGTGGTTCAACTTCTGTGCAGAGTAATTTGGCTGTTATCTATCAGAATCTGAAGTGGATACACTTGGAGAATTTGCCCAGCAGGTAAGACATTTTGGTTCATCCATACAAATAGATAGAATGGAGCCCTGATAAACAATGAGGCAAGTCTTTATCAACTGATTGGGAAGGATCACATATTTTTTTAACCAAGATATAAATTTAAGTGAACAGAGAGGCTGTTTCACTTTAAGTGAACAGGTGGGCTACATTTGTCTAAAAAGGAAGAGAAAACTTTGCTGTGTCATCAACTCTGGGAGGAACGGAGGAAACCAGTAACAGTATTTGCCTCTGGGGCTGGGGGAGGGAACCAGGCGTGTGGAAGATGAGTGGAGAGGATATTTACCTTTCACTTTATACTCTTTTCTATACCATGTGCGCATACTGCTTATTTAAAAAGTTGAAACAGGGAGGGAAGTGAGGAGACTGGGGGGGTAGCTGGGACAATAATCTGGAGAAGAGATACTAGTGGACTGGGCTGAGACGGTGGCAGGAGGGTGGAGAAAAGTAGGTTCAAGACCTTTTTTGGAGCTAAAATCCACAGGATTTGTGGATGAAGTAGATTGTGGGAGATGAGGGAGAGAGAAGACAAAGGTGAGTTCCAGGTTTCTATGAAACAACTGGATGGGTGGAAAAGTCTTTACCTCCCAGTTATCTATCTAAGGCAATGTTGTGTGGGCTGTTGAGCTTGACCACTTTAGTTCAACCTAGGGCTTGAGTTCAACCTATTCTACTTCCTAGCTCTGTGACCTTGAGCAAACTGTGTAACTGCTTTGTGCTTCTTCACCCTCATCTGTAGAATGGGAATGATAGCGTGACCTACCTCATAGGGTGATTGTAAGGATTAAATGAGTGAATACACGTACACTTTAGAACAGCTCCTGGTACATAATAAAAGCTATGCAAGTGATTATCACTATTGTTGTTGTTGGTGTTATTGTTACTGTGAACCCGGCTGCTTCTGTGACTGTAACTACTACCACACCGCCGCCTCTGTCAGGAGGGTGCCTGTGGATGGAAGAAGTGCTTTAAAATGAATACATGTGTAAACCAACAGCTGATCTAGGAAAGGAAAGCTTTTGAAAAGCCATTTTAACATTTGAGGAAATGAGCAAGTGAGGTTGGTAGGTTATGAGATTTGTTCGGATCTTTTTTAATTTCCATTTTCTGTGCAGACCTGAAGGCATTGAACGACAGTACAGGAAGAAATGTGCAAAGTAAGTATTAACAGTGTGGGTTTCCCTGAACATAAGAAAGTTGAGGTAGTGATGTGTTAGGAAAAGCATCATTTGGAGACAGTTCTCTGTTATATCTTTATCCTTATAATCTTTTTTTTTATCCTTATAATCTTAACCTGCCTTCAGACTTCAGTTATGCAAGTAGGCTTCTTGAAGAGCTGCAGTTGGCCAAATTACACCTCTGACCAACTGTCCACAAAAAATGGGTTTTGAAACATATTATTTTTTAATTGAGGTGTAACTTATATATAATAAAATTTGCTTTCTTAAGTGGACAGTTTGATGAGTATTGACAAAAGCATACAGCCACGTAACATCACCCCTCCTGTGACATAGTACATTTTCAGGGCTCCTTTGCAGTCAGTCCCCCTTCCCCTGGCCAGCACTGGCCTACCTTCTGCAGCTGTAGTTTTACCTATTCTAAAATATGACATAAACTCTGCAGTGTGTGTTCTACTGCATACAATGTGTATCTCTTTCATATGGTTTCTTTCACGTAGCATGATGCTTTGGGGGTTCATCCAAGTTATGTGTAATGGTAGTTTGTTCCTTTTTATCACTGAGTAGTATTCCATCGCACCACAGTTCATTTAACCATTGACCCATTGAAGGTCATTTGAGTTGTTAATGACTTTGGCTATTACAAAGAAAGCTGCTATGAACATTCCAGTGTAAATCTTGTGGGAACATGTATTTTCTCCTGGAGTGGAGTTGCTCAGTCTTGTGGTAAACATAACATAGTGTAATTTAATCCAAACCTATTTATAAAGTCTATTACAGGACCACAGACCCAAGAACTTTAGAGAGTATTATTTAAAGATATATATGATATCCAGCTTTAGATTGTTAGCAGTGAGAACATTAAACTTCAACAAGTTTAATCTTGTTGATGTAATTACAGTTCACTCTTGGATCACCGACTCAATGGACATGGGTTTGGGTGGACTCCGGGAGTTGGTGATGGACAGGGAGGCCTGGCGTGCTGTGGTTCATGGGTTGCAAAGAGTCGGACATGACTGAGTGACTGAACTGAACTTGGCTCTCAGAAGACTCAGACTAGGAGAATTAAAGCAGGGAACTGGCTAAGAGGACGTTTTAGTTTACAGCAACATTAGATTTGTTAGATGAGTTTAATCATATCTTATGGGTGTGGGTCTACTTCATTTAGCTGAAAAAGTAGAATAGAAATGACCAACCACAGAAAATATGCTGTGAACTTAGTTCTGATTGCTCAAAACTTAGTTGGCAGACCAGCCACAGTGGAGCCTTTCTGCTGCTTCTTGACCCTGATAAAACAGAACAAGACAGAACCCCACACTAGTTCCCCAGACTTCTGGCAAGAATGGCAGCAGTTTTGACTGGAAAGCAATCAGCAGCAGGAGCCAGCGTTTGCCATGCTTGTCTAATGATCAGAACTGCATGGGATGCTAAGAGAGATTTGCAGGCCTCAGCCCCCAGAGTAACTCAATCAGGATCCCCTGAGGGGTGGGGCCTCGGAATCTGATCGGCAGTTGTAACAAGCGCCCTCAGTGATTCTTATCAAGTAGTTTTGAGAAACATCAGGAAGAGCTGATCATTAGTTGATGCCACAACACACATATTTGCAGAGTCTGATCCCACTTTGTGAAGCAGTGTTTGGGGGGTTTGGATCCTGAGGCCTGCCTGAGATTCACTCTGCTATTTGCAGGTGTGGGCTGCCGCTCTTCTACCAGTCCCAGCCCAAGAATGCTCCTGTGACCTTCATTGTGGATGGAGCAGTGGTCAAGTTTGGCCAGGGTTTTGGGAAAACGAACATATACACTCAGAAACAAGAGCCTCCTAAGAAGGTAATTATCACTGAAGGAGACAGATGGGTTAATGGAGCTACAGATATAGTCCTAAAACTTAGGTTATGGTGCATGAGAGCATGCCCCTTGTGTATGCTCTCTTTATTAAGAGGATGCCATTTTTGTGTATAAGCAGATGTTACAAAATTTTAACACCTATCGTGTGTTCTTTTTTCTTTCCTACAGTCTGCTTTATGAATAAAGTTGGAAATTGTATGGCTTTTATTCACATGTACTTCCTTTGAAATTAATTCTTTTTCCAGTGTGAGCAATTAGAGATGGAATGCAGAAAGTTAATCTTTAAATATATTTTGAAAACCCTTGATGTCAAATGTTAGAAAACGATAGTGCAGATTAAAAGATGGGCACTTTTAGATAGGCCGGCCTGTCCCAAAGAGGCGGATGTTCCCCCAACAATCCCTCTCCTGCCCCCAACACCCAGGCTTGGGCACTTGCACACTCACACTCATACACACTCACACACACACGGCTCAGAGAGGTGAACTAGACTGGTTCCTCTTCCTGCATCTCCAGGTGATGATGACCAAGCGGACTAAAGACATGGGCAAGTTCAGCTCTGTGACTGTGTCTACTATTGATGAAGAAGAAGAAGAGATTGAGGCTGTAAGTGCTTTTGCCCTCAGGGGAGTTGGATGGGAGGGGACGAAGGGGGACTCTCAAACTAGACCATTGAATAGCAGAAAAGCTAGAAACTTCCCTCTTAGACTTCGCTCTAGCTACTAAGGAACACTGTGACAGCGGGCTAGTTCCTGTTTCCCTGGATTTCAGGGAAATGTGTTTCAGGGACATCTGTAGGATGAGGCACAGGGAGTTGGACTAAATCAGTCATTTTTTACATACTGTTGTTTGAGAGGCCTTAGGGAGTGCATCCCTCTTCAGTTGAAAAATTACCAGACTCAAGGATTTCCGGTCCCTTTCAGTCCAGCTTTGACAGTGTGGGCATCTGTCCTTAGCAGGAGAAGCAATTCCCTTTATGGTACTTAAGTATAATGATGTTTACACAGAGATGTTCTCTGTTATTTAAACATGGTTTCAGTTGAAACCTGACTCCCTCAGATTACTGAAAAGCTGGAGTGGAAAGGGAGCCGAATTCGGCCACTTCAGTAGTGATTTTATAACCTGAGGAGTATAAACTTCTCCTGAGGTCTCTGTTACTCCTCTTGGGTGAGACTGTTGGCCTGAGGATGCTTCATTCTTCCCTCAGAGAGAAGTTGCTGACTCGTATGCGCAGAATGCCAAGGTGATTGAAAAGCAGCTGGAGCGCAAAGGCATGAGTAAAAGGCGCCTGCAGGAGCTGGTGAGTGGTGTGGGGTAGGGGGGCAGGCACTGAACTGTTCCAGTTCCTCCATCTGAAAGACCCTCAGGTGGGCGGGGGAACCCTTTAGGAAGTCTTTCGGGGATATGGTGTAGCTGGCTGCCGGGTGTCTAACCCTGGGCTGTGGCTATCCGTACATAACCTGCTCTGTGATAGTGAGCAGGGTCCCAGCCCCCAATAATAGTTCTGGTTAGGCAGCCCCAACCAGAATGATCATTTAATTGCTACTTGTGGTCCAAGGTCAGGAGTCCAAGATCAGGGTGCATGGGCACTCCTGCAGGATGGGAGGTGTACAGTCGGGCTACACTGGGGGGCCAGGATTGGGACTTTTCACTGCTGCTTAAAGCACTGCTCCCCGAGCCAGCTCCCAATAAATGGACAAGAGAAGGGACCAGCATGGCAGGGGTGGGGGCAGGGTGGGGAGGTCAAGAGGTCCTGTCAGACCACAGACAGAGGCAGAAAGTAAGATAAGGTCCACAGACAGACACTAAACTGGAGCCTGAGACCATGGGGATGCAGATGGAGACAGACAGACACTCACGCTGGCACTGGACTTTCTCACTCCCCTGCCAAGGGTCCCTCCATTTCCCTGGTTGGCCCATGTCCACTTCCCTCTCTTTCCCATCCTCTTCTATCATTTTTTATCTCTTCTCTCACCATGAAATTAATTCATATTTTTTGGTCAGGTAGAATTGGGAGGGTCCCACACTCCCCCGTTCTCCTATTTCCTTACCATCCCAAGCGCCCTTTTCTTTTTTGGTCTTTATGAATATATTTATATGGACAGAATTAAGAAAAACAAAATTGATTTCCCCTTTCTCTCACCCCATCTTGTCCCTCCAAACTCCACAGAGTTTAAACTTGGGCCTCCTTCCACCCCCCCAGAACACTTGTATATTGTTTGTTTGAGGTTTGTGCCGCAGTAACAGACACAGTATTTAATTGCACATACAGATGTTTGCTGGGTATATTCACTGTAAATTTTATTTAATCTGATTTTTTGTTTGTTGGGGGGTTCTTTGGGGGGAGGTTGATTTTGTTTTTAAATATAAAAAAAAAATCTGTCACTGGAAAAAAAAAAAAAAAAAGCACTGCTCCCACCACCACTGTCTGGGCTCTTTGTTGAGCACGACCGTCCTTGTGTGATGGAGCCTACATTTCTGTTTTCCTGATAGTAATTTACTTATGATGTTTCTTTAAAATAAGACATCCTGACATTGATGTCTCTGTAGAGGATATTTTTGGTGACACAGGTAGTGGGTCTTGAGAGCCACTTGACCTTGCCATAGTGATCTAGAGAGAGCCATGCTTATCAGACTTTCTGAAGTGAAGGGCCAGTGCATCTTCTTTATAAAAAATTTGTCAAGAGCAGGTTTGTAATTTATAAAATGTCATAAAGGAATTTGCCTTAGTTCTTTTTATGAAATTATTTTATTACTCTGTCAAATTGCTATGTGGATATACATGCTAAGTCGCTTCAGTCATGTCTGACTCTTTGCAACCCCATGGACTGTAGCCTGCCAGGCTCCTCTGTCCATGGGATTCCCCAGGCAAGAATACTGGAGTGGGTTGCCATGCCATGCCATGGGGATCTTTGTGACCCAGAGATCAAACCCGTGTCTCCTGCATTGGTAGGCAGATTCTTTACCGCTAGCGCCACTTGGGAAGTCAAATTAGAAGCTATAAAAGCTTCTAAATGCTTACTGTCAATTTTTGTTTGTATCTTTGTGGACTGATAACAAACAGTTCATGGACTGCGTAACTTTTAAGTAGCACTGTTCTAGAACAGGGTTATTCCTCCTGTTCTGCTAAGAACAGGATACTGGTATGTCATAATATTGATTCCCCCCGCTCTTCAGGGATCCTGGAGTTGTGGAATCCTTATACTGATTGCCTTTGACCGCAGCCCTGTGTGTTTACCCCATTTTACCATACAGATGTTATCATCTTCTATGTGTATCATAACATCAGAAAGGTTGGAAAGCAGTTGCTATTCATCACAATTTTTTTTATTTAAAAAAATACTTATTTATTTGGCTGCACTGGGTCTTAGTTGTGGTATGTGGGATCTAGTTTTTTCCCCGATCAGGGATCGAACCCAGGCCCTCTGCATTGGGAGTGTGGAGTTTTAGCCACTGGACCTCCAGAGAAGTCCATCATGATTTTGTTTTGTTTTGTTTTATTATTAGCAACTTCTGCTTAATTTATATATTAACTTTTATCATAGGCATCATATACAGGAAAAAACTTAGTGTGTATAGGGTTTGGTGCCATTCATGGTTTCAGGCAACCACTGATGGTCTTAGCATGTATCCCCTGTGTTTTTTTTTTTAATATGGAACGCTTCACAAATTTGTGTGTCATCCTTGCACAGGGGCCATGCTAATCTTCTCTGTATCGTTCCAATTTTAGTATATGTGCTGCCAAAGCGAGCACCCATCATGATTTTAGATACACGGTTCTAGTTTGTATACTAAATGAGCATGAGCGGATAGTATTGGGGAAGTTAGAATAAGGCAGGAAAATCAGAGTTTCATGTCATGTATCCGGACATAAACTTTTCTTTCTTTCCAGGCTGAACTGGAAGCCAAGAAAGCAAAAATGAAGGGAACCTTGATTGACAACCAGTTCAAGTGATCAGGACCTTTCTGTGGACCCAGGCTGGAGGCAAGCATTTAATATCAGGATGAAAAAGAGTGTTTTCTTGACTACATGGACTTATTCTACCTTTATACTCCAGCAGAAAGCTTTACGTGGCTTCCCAGTGATTATCCTACTTTGAGTCCATCTGACCTGATTTCTAGAGACAGATTTTTCTCAGTCTTTCTGTATTTATGTCTTCTGTACTATTTTTTGTTCATTTGATGTAAACTTCTTCATCTGTGTAGAAGCAGGTCTATGAATAGATCAATGCTTGTGTGTCTCTAGTTTCTGAAGGAACTGTTCTTATTCTTTCTTCAAAGTTAATGAAATGTTTAAAGATTTTTGAAAAAAAAATATTGTGATGTGTCATAGAAAAAAGCGGCATGAGTTATCTTTAAAGTTACAGCAGGCCAGATCCTTTTACATGGCTCTGTCTCTGTTCTTAGACTGGCAGGTATTGGCTAGGGTTTGAATCTCTCCACTGTCTGAGAAAATCCATAACGAGCCAGAATCTGCATAAAGTTCCCTTTACCTCAAATATTAAAACTGCAGGCAAACCAACCTTCATCAGACATTGTACTAACAGAGGGAAAAGTCAGATTCCAGTGATGGGGCAAGATAGCTCAGATTTGAATGAAAATGGGATCTGGGTATGCAACCCAAGGGAGCTACCATCCTGTCAAGTAGCTGAGAATGTTGCTCCCTTGTGTGGGCATGTGGGAGGGAGACGTGATAGAGTAAGAAATGATAACTGAGATAAATAAAAGTTATCTGTTGACTCTTTTATTTCACATTTGCTGTTTGTGAAGGAGTGTTGTATACATAAATATTTAATGTCACGCTGCTTCAGTGACACCATTATGTAGTGTTTGCGTCATGTTTTTATCTGTTCGTCTGTATTGCAAGGTGTTGGGGCAAGAAGAGTACTTTAACCTCCTTATATTACTTACATGGCTTGTACTTAGCATAAGGCATGTAGTGAGAGGCCGATGGGAAATAGTAGGGCATTTTTCTTTGCTATTTCCCTCCTGATTTCTGAATTTAGAAGGAGAAGTAGTTTGGAGTGAGAGTAGATGTGAGCTAGCAAGAACTGGGAAAAAAGAAGGGTGGGAGTCCTGGGAAAGTCCAGTATGGGGCTGTGTGACCAGGATCTCACACTGCATTTAGCTTTCATGTCTCTTCAGTCTCCTCTGATCTATGACAGTTTTTCAGTGGTATCTCCTACTTTTAATTTGCATTTCCCTAATGACAGATGATGTTGAACATATTTTTCCTTTTTTTATTGTGGTAAAAAACATGTAACATAAAATTTACTGTCTTAACCATTTTGAAATGCACAGTGTTGTGCAACAGATCTCTGGAACTTTTTCATCTTATAAATCTGCAAGTGTATACCTGTTAAACAATAACTCTCCCTTTCCCCTCTCCCTAGTTCCTTGAACCTCCATTCTACTTTCTGTCTCTATGGATTTTACTACTTTAGAAACCTCATATGAGTGGAATCATCCCAGTAGTTGTCTTTTTGTGACTGGCTTATATTTTGCATTGAATAATGTCCTCAAGTTTCATCCATGTTGTACCATATGATAGAATTATGCATAGACCACATTTTGTTTACACATTCATTCATCAATGGACATTCACATTGCTTCCTCCTCTTGGCTGTTGTGAATAGTGCTGCTGTAAAAACACTGGGTACAAATATCTCTTCAAGACCCTGCTTTCAATTCGTTTGATTATATATCCAGAAGTGGGATTGCTGGAACATGTGGTTGTTGTTATTCAGTTGCTCAGTCATGTCCAACTCTTTGTGACCCTGTGGACTGCAGCATGCCAGGCTTCCCTGTCCTTCACCATCTCCCGGAGCTTGATCAAACTCATGTCCATTGTGTTGGTGATGCCATCCAACCATCTCGTCCTCTGTTGTCCCTTTCTCCTGCCTTCAATCTTTCCCAGTATCAGGGTCTTTTCTAATGAGTCGGCTCTTCACATCAGGTGGCCAAAGTATTGGAGCTTCAGCTTCAGCATCAGTCCTTCCAATGAATATTCAGGGTTGATTTCCTTTAGGATGGACTGGTTTGATCTCCTTGCAATCCAAGGGACTCGCAAGAGTCTTCTCTAATACCGCAGTTTGAAAGCATCAGTTTTTTGGCACTCGGCCTTCTTTATGGTCCAACTCTCACATCTGTACATGACTATTGGAAAAACCATAGCTTTGACTGTATAGACCTTTGTCAGCAAAATAATGTCTCTGCTTTTTAATATACTGTCTATGTTGGTCATAGCTTTTCTTCCAAGGAATAAGAGTCTTTTAATTTCATGACTGTAATCACAATGGAAACAGTGACAGACTTTATTTTCTTGCCCTCCAAAATCACCATGGACGGTGACTGCAGCCATGAAATTAAAAGACACTTGCTCCTTGGATCATATGCTAATCCTGTTTAATTTTTTGAGAACCCTCCATACTGTTTTCCACAGTGACTGTACCATTTTTACTCCCATCAGTAATATACAGGGCTCCAACTTCTCCACATCCTCACCAACACTTATTTTCTGTTTTTTTTTTTAATTATTTATTTTTTTCTGTTTCTCCCAGCTTGTAGGATCTTAGTTCCCTGGCCAGGGATTGAACCTGGGCCCTTGGCAGTGAAAGCATGGAGTTTTAATCACTGGACAGACAGGAAATTCCCTTTTTTTTTTTTTGATAGTAGCCATCCTAACAGCAATGATATATAATGGTTTTGATTTGCATTTCTTCAGTGATTAATGATGTCGAGCAATTTTTCATGTGCTTTTTGGCCATTTGTATATTATATTTGGAGAAATGTCTATTTGAGTCCTTTGCCCATTTTTTAAATTGGATTATTTTATTTTTTTCATTGTGAGCATAGTTTTACTTGCTAATTTTCCATCTATGTATCTTCCTTGGTGAAGCATATGCTCAGATCTTTTACTTATTCTTAAGTTGGGTTTGTTTTTGTATTGTTGAGTTTTAAGAGCTCTTTATATAGTCTGGATAGCAATCTTTGATCAGGTATGTGATTTGCAATATCTCCCAGTCCATGGTTTGTCTTTTCATTCTCTTAATAGTGTAGTGCCTTTCTGTGTGACCCAGGATCATGCAGATTTTTTTTCTATATTCTAAAAGGTTTGTATTTACATTTAGATCTATGATCCATTTTGAATTAATTGTTGTATAATGTGTGAGGCATGTGTTAAGGTTTTTTTTCTTTCATAAACATGTCCAGTTATTCTAGCACCATTTGTTGAAAAGACGTTCCTTTCACCTTTCAGTTCCCTTTGTGCCTTTGTCAAAAATCTGGGAATTCCCTGGTGGTCCAGTGGTTAGAACTCAGTGCTTTCACTGCCACGGGGCCTGGGTTTGATTCCTGGTTGGGGAACTAAGATCATGCAAGCTGCATGGCACCGCCCGGCAAGAAAAAAAAAATCAGTTGACTATATTTTTGGACTTTGTCTTCTGTCTGTTGTCTGTCTATTCTTGCATCAATACCACACTATTTTGATTTGAGTATTACAGCTTTATATTATCTTGAAACTGGGTAGTATGACGCTTTTATGTTCTTTTTTAGAATTGTTTTACTTACTCTAGTTCCTCCAACTTTGCATATAAATTTAGTGGAATGGTATGGTATGTCCAGAATTCTTGCTGGGGTTTTGATTAGAACTGTGTAAAATCTAAAGATCAGGTTGGAGGACTTCCCTGGTGGTCCAGTGGTTAAGAATCTGTCTTGCAATGCAGGGAACACAGATTTGGTCCCTGGTTAGGGAACTAAGATCGCACATGCTGAGGAGAAAGTAAGCCTGCGAGCTGCAACTACTGAGCCTGTGCTCCACAACTAGAGAGCCTGTGTGCTGCAATGAAAGATTGTGCATGATGCAATGAAGATCCCATGAGCTACAACTAAGACCTTACACAGCTAAATAAATAAATATGATTAAAAAAAAAAAAAAGATCCAACTTGGGGAGAATTGACTTCTTAATAATATTGCATCTTCCAACCCATGAACATGGTCTATCTCTCCATTTATTTAGATCTTTGATTCCTTTTGTCAGTGTTTTATAGTTTTTCGTGTATAGATATTGCCAATATTTGGTTCAAATGTATACCTTCATTTCTTCTGATGCTATTGTAAACCTTGTTGTTGTTGTTCAGTTGCTAAGTTGTGTCTGACTCTTTGACCCCATGGACTGCAGCACGCCAGGCCTTCCTGTCCCTCACTATCTCCCAGAGTTTGCTCAAGTTCATGTCCATTGAGTTGGTGATGCCATCCAACCATCTCATCCTCTGCTGCGCTCTTCTCCTTTTGCATTCAATTGTAAACCTTACCTCCTTTCAAGCAAGGGAAATCATCTCAGGATGTATTTCCAAGCTTGCTAGGCTTATTCTTACATAAACTTAGGCCGTAATTTCCATTTATCTCCTGACGCCAGGCCCTGAATCCTCAGTGTGACTTGTCTTATGGTGGTGTTCTGACTCCCCAGAACCAGTGTCTGAGTATTGCCCATTTCTAGTTGACAGTAACTCTGATCATTGCTTTTGGGGAAGGCCATACAGAAACTTCATGTTACATACTTGTGGCAAGGTCAAGGGGATGCTTCAACTCTTGGTTCAGAGGTCTCTGAGTCAACCAGTCTGGAATGGTAACAGGCCTTGGAAGTGGACAGTAACATTTCATTATAGCAACAATGATTAGAGTTAGGTGTACACAGGCCAGACTTATAGTTCTTTATTTTTTCAAAAAAAAAATTACAAAAATCTGTAGGGTAACAGTCTTCTGCCCAAATATTTTAAGCCACTGCCAATAAGTCCTAATGATCAAACATTTTGGCTAAAGCTTTGAACTTGATTTCTTTTTTTTTTTTGAACTTGATTTCTATTATGGCAGCCATGCTTAACTGAAAAAATAAATACATCTTACCTTCTTTGAATATTATAACATCTGCCCTGCAAGCTCCCAATTTAGAGTCAGTCCTACAACCTGCTTTCTCTTTTACCCAAATAGATGAATGTCCACATCTTATAAATTAGTGGAGTCTGACATTGTGAGTTTGTGGTTCCCATATCAGATGGGTTCTCACCATAGCTGGTTAATCCTACTATGTGTTTTGGGTTAGCCACTCTCCTGTTCCCCTCAGGAACAATTCAGAGCCTCCACCACTTTTCTCAAACTTCTCTGCCTATGAGGCTTCTCTCTCTGCAGATGATTTTCCTCCCCAAAGCACCAAGAACATAGGGGCACACTTGGTTGCATCTGCTCCCATCATTTTCTCTCTTTAGTCTCAGTCTCTTAATATATATATTAAGTATTTATTATTATATACATATTTGACTAGAAGCTGGGGATATAGTGGAGAACAAAGCAGTTCACTTTCTGGGGGCAGGGGTGACCAACAAGTGAACAAGAAAATTATCAGGGGCTTCCCTGGTGGCTCAGTGGTAAAAAATCTGCCTGCCAATGCAGGAAGACACGGGTTCAGTCCCTAGTCTGGAAGATTCCACGTGCCATGGAGCAACTAAGCCTGTGTGCCACAACTATTGAGCCTGTGCTTTGGAGCCTGGGAGCCACAACTACTGAGCCCACATACCAGAACTACTGAAGCCCAAGTGCCCTAGAGCCCATGCTCCCCAACAAGAGAAGTCACCACAATGAGAAGCCCACACACTGCAACTAGAGAAAGCCTGCATGCAGCAGTGAAGACCCAGCACAGCCAAAAATAAAGAAAAAATAGAGAAAGAGTTCACAAGCTGGTCAACTCATGAAAAACATATCTTTTAAAATTGCCCTGAGACTCTGTTTTGTTGTTGTTAGTCACTCAGTCACGTCCAACTCTTTGCAACCCCATGGACTGTAGCCCACCAGGCTCCTCTGTCCATGGGATTCTCCAGGCAAGAATACTGGAGTGGGTTGCCATTTCCTTCTCCAGCGACTCTGCTTGGAATGAAATAATAAATATATATTTTAAAAAAAGAGAAAATTATCAGTTAAAATAGTGTGATGTGATAGAGAGTGACAGTGGTCAGGATGGACTCTAAGGAGGGGCCATTTGAGCCATATAAGACCTGAAAGATGATAATACAAAGTCAGCCAGGTAAGGACCAGGGAGAAAGCATTCCAGATGATGGCAATGGAAAATATAAAGGCCCTATGGAGAGAGAAGCTGAGCATGTTGAAGGAACAGAAAGAAGGCCAATGTGACTAGATTGTAATGAGTGAGAGAATGAACAAACAACAAGAGGTGAGGTCAGAGGAGTGCACAGAAGCCAGGCCATGTGTGGCCTTACAGGCCCAAATAAGGATTTGGGGTTGCAAAAGTACAGGGGAAAATTACTAGAGACTCTCAAGCACAGGAGTAACATGATTTATGTTTGAAAATCATTCTGGCTGCTACATGGAGAATGGTTTATTGTTGAGAGGCAAGAAGAGAAGCAGGGAGAGCAAGGAGGAGACTAGTGTAGTAGCTCAGGTGAGAGATGAGAGTGGTTGGACTGGGGTAGTAGAGAAAGAGTTAGAAAAAGTGAATGGAGCAGTGTTCTGGAGGTTTTGTTATCAGTACTAGCTGATAGACTGTGAGAAGTGAGGCAAAGAGGGAAATCAAGGACAACTTCTTGATTTGTGGTCAAATAACTTGGATGAATTGAAGTGCAGTTTATTGAGATGAGGAGGAACCCCATTCAGGAGATAGCCAAGTGCTCTGTTTTGGACATGTTATGTTTGAAATGCCAATTGGCTATTGAAGTGGAGATGTCAGCTAGGCAGTTGAGTATGTAGTCAGGCGGGGAGGTCCAGCTAGAGATAGAAATTTGGGAGTTTTCAGCACATCGGTGTTATTTGAAGAGATGTTATCCATGAGACAGGCTGAGACTCCCAAAGATGTAAGTGTAAATAAGCAAAGAAAATAGGTCCAGAGATTGAATCTTGGTGCACTCCATCTTTAAATGGTCAAGAGATGAGGAGAAATCAGCATGGAAGACTGAATAGAAATGGCTAGGCAAGTCGAAGGAAAACAGAAATATCCTGACAGCTAAGAGAAGTAGGTGTTTTATATCAGACAGGGGCCAGTTAGAAAACAGAAGCCACACTCAGAATTGTAAACAGGAAAATTTAGCATGAGGAATTGCTTACTTAGGTGAGACCTATTCTTCCTGGGAAGAGCTGAGAAGCCAAGGAGATGATGGTTAATTAACCCAGAAATTTAGCAACAGCAGAAAGCTGCTTCTCCTCTCAGTTCAGTTCCGTTCAGTCACTCGGTCATGTCCGGCTCTTTGCAACCCCATGGACTGCAACATGCCAGGCTTCCCTGTCCGTCACCAACTCCCGGAGCTTGCTCAAACACATGTCCATTGAGTTGGTGATGCTATCCGACTTCACCTCTACTGGAGGTAAAAGTGATGTCGCTCAAGTCCAAGATCAGGGACCACACAGCAGAAGCAGGAAGGCTAGCCCTGCAGGAGTTTTGTCCATGGAGGGAGGGTCTATCCAGTGGGAACCATAGAGGATGTACAGTCACCACTAGAGATGACATTCCAAACAGAAGGAAAGGAAGGGGAATACCTTCCCTTCTCCACTTCTCCTGCTCTTTAATCTTAAGCCATTGATTCTCATTAGCCAAATGTATCAGAAAGTCAGAGGGACAGGGTGGCTGGGAAATGTTGTCTGTTCTATGCAGCAGAGCAGGAGAAGAGGGAATGGCTCTGAGAGCAAACTCTCATCCACATGTAAGTAAGATGATGACTTGGAAATGGCTATGGCATTTAGCGATATGGAGGTCATTGGAGACCTTGACAAGAGCAGTTCAGTGGAGTGGTATGAGCAAAAGCCTGGAGGGGTGAGTTCCAGAGAGACTAGAAGAGGAATTGGAAGCCGTGGATACAGACAACTTTTTTTAGTTTTGCTATAAAAGGAAAAGAAAGAATTGGGAATATATGAAGTGGGAAATAAGGTTGACAGTAGGTATTCTCAAGAGGGAGAAATAACAGCATATTTGAATGGTGATGAGGAAAAAGCCAAGACAGAAATAAAAGTTGATAATGTAGGAAAGAGAAGAATTACTGGAGTGATGTACTTGAGTAGGCAGGAGGGGATAAGATCCAGTGCAGAAGTGGCATAAAAATAGGATTTGGAGAAAGTCATTCATAAATTTAGAACAGGCCTTAAACATCACGTGCTCTAATGTCCCACATGCAGGGATTCAGACACATATTGGTCCAGGCTTTGCTTGAAAGTCTCCAGTGAGGGTAAACTTACAATTTCCCAAAGCAGCCATTACCATTTAAGACAAATTTAGTTGTTAGAAAAATATTCCCCTTTCAAAACAATCAGATTCAATTAATGCCTTGTTCTGAATTGGGTTTTGATTTGGACAAACCAGCTATAAGGGTCATTTGGGGGTCAATTGGGAAAATATAAATATGTGGTATTAGATGAGATGAAAATTTATTAAAATGGTGGAGATTGTTGGCTGAAAAAAAGTTTGCAGAACAGTGTGGAGAGTGAACTTATTTGGTGTATTATATATTCATGTGTACTCACATACATATGCACATAAACAGAGATCTGAAAGTGTATGTATGCATTAAGATATTAACAGTGGTGATCTTGGGTAATGAGTATATGTCATTGAGTTCTAGTAGAACTTAAGTAAATAGGTCTTACAATGTTTTAGGGAATAGAAACAGATAACTTTTCCCAATTTTTGATGTGAAAATAGGATAACTGATACCAAACCTGACCATGATACAGGAGAAAGAAATATATGGATCAATCTCACCTGCAAACAGATATAAAAATCCTGAGTATAGTTCTAAAAGTTCTAAATAAAATATTAACAGATAGGATCCAGATGAAATTCTAGAGGCAGTTTCATTAATGTCAGGAACAAATCTAGGATGCTTGCCATCACTGTTATTACTCAATATTATTCTGGAAGTTCTACTGCAACTAGAGAAAAGCTTACACAGCAATGAAATCCCGGCACAGCCCAAAATAAACAAGTAATAATTTTTTAAAAAAGAAAAGCCCTTAATCGACTGTGCGGAGCATGATCAAGTAGGCGTTATCATTACACTCTGTGCGTGTGTGTTTCTGAGTCTAGAGGCTGAGGGATGGTGGGCAGTGGTTGGAGATCTTGGAACTCTTGCCTAGATCTGACAGGCTGCTGGAAGGAGCTGTAGGAGCTATCCAGCACTGGAGGCTCTGGGCAGCCCCATTGTATTTCTAAGGTACAACTGGAAGCAAGATCAACTCCCCTTATATCTACAATGCTTTTAGGGCGCAGCAAGGCAATTGAGTTGAATTTGGTCTGCCAAATTGGTCTGCCATTCTCTGTGTCCTAAACTTTCTACAATTAGAGTTGCTGATAGCTTGGGCAAAAAACATGTACTTAGTAGCAAATCTGTGCAGGGAAGTAGGGTGAGGCCCCATCACAAATGTTGACTTTGTTCTGTATTTGGCTGTGTCATTTATTTCCTAGGAGTCATATTGATACTGCCAGTTACACAAGTTGTTGCTACTCACTCAGTTACTCGTGGATGACAAGCTGATTTCCTGTGAGAGGCACAGTTGGCAGTGTAGCCCACACTCTCAGCTGAGTGAGTTCTCATTCTAACCACTCCCCATCGTGTGGGGACCCTCTCTTCTCTGAAAAGCAAAGCGTCATTTTGAAATAACTCTCCACATACTTCCTGTATGGATTTTAAAAGCCCATTTAATTGAGCCGTGTACTTGTTTTTTGTCACTCTAGTACCCAACAAGCTACCTGTTCTGATTTCATCATCACAGCAATGGCTTTGCTTTTGTGACTTCCTAATTAATTTTCCTTTGAATTTTCCTACATTTGAATTTTGAATTCAATTGAATTTTCCTACATTTTGGATTTGCCTACTAATTTTGGATTTTGAATTTTCCTACATTTTGGATTTGCCTACTAATTAGATTTAATCCTGACTCCTGTAATTTTCATTCATCTGCTCATAGACATGTATATTTTCTTTATTGTCAACTCTGAAAGAGTTTTCTGATTGGTTTGCAATGTTTAATATCCACATTGGTGCTCGCTTCGGCAGCACATATACTGAAGTTGGAACGATACAGAGAAGATTAGCATGGCCCCTGCGCAAGGATGACACGCAAATTCGTGAAGCGTTCCATATTTTAAAAAAAAAAAAAAAAGAAAAAAAAAATATCCACATTGTTTTATTTCCAGTTAGCCAGATTGTTTCCATTAGCATAATTAACTATTATCATAACAAAAATCAGTTAGGTCTTGTTTAGGTGGATTCTTTACCAGCTGAGCCACCAGGGAAGCCCAAGAATACTGGAGTTGGTAGCTTATCCCTTCTCCAGCGGATCTCCCCAACCCAGGAATGGAACTGGGGCCTTCTGCATTGCAGGTGGATTCTTTACACTGAGCTACTAGGGAGGCCCTTGTTTAGAAAATAGTTGAGGTTAAAAGTTTTTGAATTTAGGAACATAGTGCAACATAATATTCTGAAATGACACATAGACGTTTCCTAGTACAAACTAACTAAATCCAAGGGAGGACAGAGCCATATAGCTGAGGATGAGAGACCTTGAAACCTGAATGCTATTTGAGCCTGCCAAAATGATTCCTTCTCTAGTTTCATAGACCCCAACGCCACCTGGCGATCCAGCCCCATGTCCCTGGGCAGCTCCTCTTCCGGGTCCCGAAGCAGCCATCCCACCACCATTCATTCCACTTGCCTCCAGCCCACAACCCCCGCCAGCACCCCCTTTCAGCAGAACGACCTGTTTCCATTTTCATGAAGCAAAATTCAGGCCAACAGTGTAAACTTCAGCCTCAGCCTGACTGGCCCACAGATTCAACTCAAGTGCAATGGCGCCCCCTTTCTCTCTGTGGCGGGCATTGTATGTACTTCCCTGGACCCTCTTCATGACAGAAGGACTCGGTGCCTAAGCCAACAGCTCTCAGCTGTCAGACTCCTCTGGGGACTACCTCCATCGAAGAGAGCTGCTTTGCCCAAAGGCCAGCCAACTTCCTGGGGCAGCCTGTATCCAGTGACTGACTGATGAGGGGGTGTAAAGGCCCAGCCCCTGGTCTCAGCTCCTAGCTTTAAGCTCTCCCTCTCTCTCCATCTCTTCCCCTCAACGTGGAGATTTGAATAAATACCTTCAACAAAACCCTCCTTTGACACAGAGCTCCCTTGCAGCTTCAGTCGTTTCTTGCCCTTCAGTCTCAGCTGCTGGAATCAGCCCTCTGCAGTGTGGCTCCTGCCTCCATTACTCTGCTGAAATGTCTCTCCTTGTGTCCCTGCTCTCTTTTCTGGAACATCTGGCTCTGACAGCCATTCTCTCCTCCCTTCTTTGCTAGGACACTTGGCTCGCTCTCATTTCCTTTTCATGTTTTAAGTGCCTGTGCACTAGCTCCAGAGTTCCATCCTTAGCCCTCTTCTCTTCTTATTCATAATTCTATTCCTCATCTCATTCATGAGCATGGCTTCAGCTCCCCTTACATACATGTGCATGCATGCTAAGTTGCTTTGGTTGTGTCTGACTCTGTGTGACCCCATGGACTGTAGCCTGCCAGCCTCCTCTGTCCATGGGATTCTCCAGGCAAGAATACTGAAGTGGGTTGCCATGTCCTCCTCCAGGGGATCTTCCCCACCCAGGGATCAAACCCGAGTCTCTTATGTCTCCTGCATTGGTGCCACCTGGGAAGCCCTTTGTCATGATCTCTCCCTTATCGCCTACTTTTGTACACCCACCGCATTCTGTTGATTCTGTTTATTTCAGGGCTCTTAAATCCCTCCTTTATACCCTCCCTGACAACGTCCTCATTCAGGCTTTGAACCCACAGAATCCAGACAACTGCAGTGACCTCCTCAGCAGGCCCTTCACAGCCTGCCCATCTCTCTGCTGCCAGAACCGTGTTGCTTAATAGTGCCTTGGATCACAGTGCTCCCCTATTCAGAATGCTCCAGTGACCAACCCCCCCTCCATTGCCTTCAGAATGAAGTAAAAACTCCTTTCAGGGACTTCCGTGGTGGCCCACTGGTTAAGACGACACAATCCCAACATAGGGGGTGTGGGTTCAATCCCTGGTCAGGAACCTGAGATACCACGTGCTGCATGGTGTGGCCAAAATATTAAAAAATAAAATAAGAATAATAAAAATAAGTTTTAAAAAAACTCCTTTCACTGGCATCTCTCTGATCTGACTGCTGCCAGCCTGGCTTCATCACCCTACTCCCACTCCCATCTAGCACTTTTTATTCTATCACAACTGGGCTCCTTGACGTGCTTTGAACATGCCTCACTCTCCCCATCCCAAAGCTTCCTTTGTACATGTCCTTCTCTCTGGAAAACTGCCTCATTACTCCCCAGTTACTCTTCCCTCCCCCATTCCCATTTATTCTTCGAGTGTCCTTGCAAACTTTCCTGACTCCCTGAGGCTGTCTTAGGCCCTCCTGCACCTTCCCTCCTCTTTATAGACATTCCCTATTCAGTGCCCCTCTTTCCATGTCTTTCTTTCTACCTGGCTGAGTTGCTGGAAGCCAACAGTCCCAGCCTGTGGTCCCAGTACTTGACACGGTATTTGGCAGTCGGCTGCCCCTCATTAAGGACTTCGGGGATGAATGAGTCAACGAGGCCTGAGTGTAGCAGAAGGAAGGAAGAGAAGCAGCTTGTGGGGTGGCAGACGGCAGATGCTCTGGTCCCACGATTCTGCTCTGAGCAGATCTGTCTCTGGTCTCTGCTCCACGCACATTATCCCCAGATGCAATCTGCGTTGGCCCAGAGGCCTGTGGGGTGGCTGTGATCTTGTTGCCTCTCTGCCTCAGAAAAGGAGCCCAAGTAAAGCCGAGTCTGCAGAGCTCTGCCTGGGGGCCAAGGCAGGCATAGAAGACCCTTTCCTGCTGCTCAGCGGCCATTCCCACCTGCACCTATGGTCACTGCAGGGCCACCCACCAAACCCTTGGCTGACTGTCTTCATGTAGAAAGAAGGGAATTCGAATCCTGACAGGGCTCACCACTGCTTTTGCGACAACTTTTGTATACAGCAGACAGAGCTTGCCACCCAGGTGCTGCAAAAGGATTCCAGCAATGCTGAGATGTTGGTGCTGTCAGCCTTTAGGCAGGGGGGTGGGGGGTGGCACTGGGTAGAGCCTGAGATGGCTCTTCCTTTTCATCCCAGGGTGCTAGACAAAAGTTCTCTGTGTGCTGCAACATGAAAAAGGTAGCTTCACATTGTTATTAATAAATCATATCTAATCCTTCTGGTCAAGTACCAAGAATTTCACAAGTGCCCCCCTGGGGCCTTGGCATCTTGAATTAACCCATCCATCATTCCCCCAGTTAAAGCTTTGTCTCAGGTTTTCGGGTACAGTGGAGGGGACTTTGTTTATCCCTGTTTCACAGGTGAAGAAACTGAGGCATAGTGAGGTTGAGACCCACCCACAGTACTGCATAGATGAATCAACCTGGTAGGGGTAGCTGGCTCCCCCCACACCAGAAGATGTGAGAGCACAGCCTGGCTGAGAGTCAAGCCCTCTAAGGCTGCCCAGCCAGCGCAGTACCTTTACACTCTGCCCACCAGAGGTCAGTAGGGTCTGTAGGAGCAGAGGGGGCACCTGAAGGCGGCTCCACGGCAGTGGCAGGTGGAGCTCTTCTCCGTGATAACAGCCTTGGCCACATGGCAGCTCCCTAAAAGGAAATCCTGCTACACAGCATTTCCGGGATGTGCCTCCTCCCCAGACGGATAAGAGGTTGTGCCAGGCCAGGGGTGTGCCTCTCCTGGGAAGGCTGTGGACGTTTCCAGGGGCAGCCGCCTTATTGTATGGCCAATCCTCAGGACACGATGAGCCAGTTGTGGCAGGTAGTGCCTGTAGGTGCAGGCTTCCCAGGTGGCTCAGAGGTAAAAAAAAAAACCCACCTGCCAATGCAGGAGACGTGGGTTCTATCCCTGGGTCAGGAAGATCCCTTGGAGAAGGAAATGGCAACCCACTCCAGTATTCTTGCCTGGAGAATCCCATGGACGGAGAAGCCTGGTGGGCTATAGTCCATAGGGTTGCAAAGAGTCAGACACGACTGAGCCACTAAAAACTGCCTGTAGGTGGGGCATCTATCCTACATGCTCTCTGTCTGGAAGGCTGCAGTCATCTCCACAGGAATAACTGGAACCAAAAATATCACAAGGATGTGTCCACTGGGCCAGAACCTTCCTGGGTGAGGGACGCTGAGGGTGGGGGAGACTTGAAGAGCCATCTATATAAACATCCCCAGGATTTAGAATCAGGACCTCGGTTTGAATCCTGACATGTCCTCTTATTAATCATGACCTTGGGTAAGTTACTCACTCCCCTAAGCCTCACTCTCATAATTAGTATCATGGGGAATAATAATACCTGCTTTTCAGGGTTGTCCTGACCACTTACTCATCCCCATTTGACAAATAGCGGAGGTCCTAGCAAGTCCCATCCTAAACTTGCTACCACAATCAGGGCACACGATGCTTAGATTTAATGCCTGGCACACTGTAAGTGCTGAATTAATGGTAAATTCTCTTTGAATGTCAGGCCATGAATTGGGACTCAAGAGAGCAGGCAGTTGGAGGCATTCTAAACAGAAGAGTAGCAGGAGAAAAACACTATTAGGGAAGGTTGCAGTGCAGAGGCAGGATTGAAAAAGGCCAGCCTTATCGTTTCCACAGGGTTATTATGAACATCATAAAGCACAGGCAGAGCAAGAGGCCAAGGGCTGGCTCATCAGGGGTTGAGCCCAGACTGCAGTTGGGGACCGGAAGTAGCAGGAGGGAGGAGGGGCTGGGAGGAATCCTCCTCTCTGCACCCTGGAAGCTGCTGGGCTTCATTTTCAGATCACCTTGCCTGTCTTTGGGCAGTGGTTTCAGGATGTGGGAAAAGGTGTGGGTATGTCTATACTGCATCGAGGACATGAGCCAGGGTGTTTGAAGGACACGAGAACACAAGGGTATAAAAATGCCACCCTGTGGGTGAGGCCCCATTCCTCTAACCCAGACGAGGGCATCATGAGATGCAAAGACCCCACCATCGTCCTTGAGTCTTTCAGTAAACTGTCAGCCATGAGTTTACCCAGGTCTTTCAGAAACTTGTCTTTTTCAGCCTCTCTCATCAACTGGGATGTTTTCCACATGTTTGCTTCCTTCTAAAGAAATTATTTTCTTAAAAACACACCTCTTAGGACTTCCCTTGTTGTCTTGTGTTTAAGACTCGATGCTCTCAGTGCAGGGGGGTTCCATCCCCAGTTGGGGAATTAGGGTCCCGCACGCCATGTGGCACAGCCATCCTCCCTTCCAAAAAATCAAAGCCAAACAAACAAAAAAACCACGCCTCTCCCAAACTTCACATGATGCCCGTTTTCTAGCGTATCAGCCTTTCCCTCTGCCCACCAGATTGCAGGTGTGTATGTCAGCAGTACACAGCATGGCTGGAGGAAACCAAGGAGATCTTCTAGAAAAGCCCCGTTAGATAATTTTCTAAAAGCTGGCTTAAAACTCAACATTCAAAAAACTAAAATCATGACATCCAGTACCATCACTTCATGGCAAATAGATGGGGAAACAGTGGAAACAATGGCTGACTTTATTTTTCTGGGCTCCAAAATCACTGCCGATGGTGACTGCAGCCATGAAATTAAAAGACGCTTGCTCCTTGGAAGAAAAGCTATGACCAACCTAGACAGCATATTAAAAAGCAGAGACATTACTGTGCCAACAAAGGTCCATTTAGTCAAAGCTATGGTTTTTTTCAGTAGTCATGTATAGATGAGAGAGTTGGACCATAAAGAAAGCTGAATGCTGAAGAATTGATGCTTTTGAACTGTGGTGTTGGAGAAGACTCTTGAGAGTCCCTTGGACTTCAAGGAGATCCAACCAGTCCATCTTAAAGGAAATCAGTCCTGAATATTCACTGGAAGGACTGATGCTGAAGCTGAAGCTCCAATAATTTGGCCACCTGATGCAAAGAACTGACTTATTGGAAAAGACCCTGATGCTGGGAAAGACTGAAGGCAGGAGGAGAAGGGGACGACAGAGGATGAGATTGTTGGATGGCATCACTGACTCAATGGACATGAGTTTGAGCAAGCTCTGGGAGTTGATGAAAGCCTGGCGTGCTGCAGTCCATGGGGTCACAAAGAGTCGGAAATGACTGAGCAACTGAACTGAACTGAACTGAGACAGACAGAGACATGAAGTGACTTGTTCCCAGCTACTAGGTGGTAGGTAAAACTGGAAATTTCCATAGACATCCGGTCAGAAGACTGACCTGTACTTTTCTTCCCAAGCCAAATGGTTTCCCATTTAGGTTGTATTTTTCTGGACTTCCCTCATTGCCTCTATTCTCTCCATCCCACCCCTCAATTTCTTTTCATTCTGTCTACTTGTTGGGTGCAGGTGCCAAGCTAGCCTAGGCCAATCAGGAGAGCTAGCAGGCAGGAAGTAGAGCAGTGGACCCTGGAGGAGGGCATAGCAACCCACTCCACTATTCTTGCCTGGAGAATCCCATGGACAGAGGAGCCTGGTGGGCTATGTCGGACATGATGGAAGCGACTTAGTATGCATGTAGGTGTTCTGTAACCGGGAAGTTCAGACACCAGTTGTTGCTCTTCCAACCCAGGAGAAAAGAAACCTCTGCCACCATCCCCTGCACCCCTCCCCGGCCCCCACTCCACCCCATGCCCTCTGAGGCCAACGGAAGTGCTAACTGGGAGCCATCTGCTCTTGGCATCAGTCTGAGAACATCCTGGGCAGCTGAGAGCGCAGTGCTGCCCTCCTGTGGTATAGGGGATGGGAACTGGTGAGGGTAACGATGCAGACACAAAGGCTCAATAGGCTCTGAAAGGGGAGGGTTCAAACAGATTTACAAAAGTCCCACTCCCTGCTGGGCACCCATGTCCCACCCAAACCACTTCCCCCCACACACACATCTTCCAGCCGGTGCCTTCTGACCACACCATTCATGGGGTTTAGAGAAGAGGAGAGGCCTGCTGTGTAGTTTGCAGAGAGGCATGACTCTCTGGACTCCCACATCTTCGGGTCACTAGGACTGTTGTCCTTATGGCTCCACACCACCTATTAAGGAGACATTGTAAAACCATGCCTTATTCTATTAGCAGGCCCTGGGCTGAATGACCTGGGGAGTGTACCAAGTTGGAAGTTCTGGTGTGTGTGTCTGGGTTAAAATATTAAAACTTTCTGTTTCCAGGCCAAACTTTGCTCCCATGCTCCAGACCACACATTGTGGCCTCAATTCAAGCACCTCCTGGCCAGCCCCACTTGGCTGTCCCAGAAGCAACTCAAATTTGAAGGCCCAACCACACTAGACTCCTTTCTCTCCCCCTCAAACCCACAGTCTGTCCCTCCCAATGAGCCCTTTCTCGATAAAGGCACTGCTGCTCACCTATGTGGCCAAGCAGGAAACCTGGGCAACCTCTCATCCCACTTGTCCACATGTCTGGGCACCAAGTCAGGCCTCTTCCATTCTGCACGTTTTCACTTCATCAGCCTAGCCCTGCACACCCTGGCAAGACTTGAGGTCAGGCCACCATCACCTGGACATGCAGTCTCAGCCTCTTGATGTGTTTTCCTGCCTCCAGGTCCCCCACCATCCCTACCCACCCACCTCCATTCTCCACCCTGTCCACAACCAGTCCTGAATGATGCGCCCAAGGCAACAGGAAGAAGGCCCTGCCTGACTGAATAGGTCCTTCTCTCGGAGTCTCAGGTACCCGAAGTTCCAGTCAATTCTGGGGACAGACGCTGACTTCACAGCTAGCTCATGCGTGAACACAACCCAGTTTATATGATTTATCCTACTGACATAAGATTTTCCTGGACAGTAAGGACAGAACATGAAGTGAAAAGGAAGTTTTGACACCAATGAGGAAGTCTGGAGCATGCCCAGAATAGGGTGATGCACCTGTCCACAGAGCCAGAGGGCATTCCGGGGATTTGGAGAAGTGGCTTCCAGAAAAGGGGTGGCCTGGGTCCTGCAGGGACCACCGGGAAGGAAGACTACCCTGGCAACGGAGAGGTCTCAGGTGGGCAGCTCCTGCAGTGACTGGGGAGCTCCAGGTCTCTCTGGGGTGGAGTCACTGAAGATTTCCCAGAGGAAAGGTGCTCAGATCTTCCAGAATGTGGTCTGGAGCCTCCTTTCAGAAGAGAGGGAAGAACCGGGGAGAGGAAATTGAGGGTGAGGCTGGAAAAGCAGTTCCCATTCTCCCCCTGAGACTTCTGACCTGAGGAGGTGAGAGCCCCACGTTTCTGCTCTGAGTGGGTGGGGCCTGATTCTCAGAGTCTGAAGGAGGTGTCGCACCTTTCTTTCCTGGTAAGTCTTCACAAAACACAAGGCTCTCTTCCCAACCCCCATCCTCTAGGTCTGCCGGAGAGACAGCCCCCTACAGCAACAGCTCCGCCAGCCCCCCACTATAGTCCTGCAAGATCAGGTTGAAGCCCAAGCCCTCTTTGGCTGCTCAGACAGATTCAGGACACCACCCCGCCAGTCCTCCAGCAAGGTAACACCACTGGACTTCTCGGGAAGGGACCACCATTCTCATCTTTGTACCTCTTGGGTGAAGTGTCCCCTAAACATAACAGGTGCTCAGAAAATTAGCCCTATGCCTCCCTCTGCTCAGCCTACAGCACGCTGCCTTTTTCTCTCCATCCTTGAGCATCCTCTGAAGCCAAGTCCCTCCCCTGCCCTCTGTTGAGATTATATCTTTTTTTTTAAAAAAAAAAAAAAGAAAAAGTTTTTTTGGCTGCACTGCATGGCATGTGGGATCCTAGTTACCTGACTAGGGATTGAACCTGTGCCCCCCTGCAGGGGAAGCATGGAGACTTAACCAGTAGACTACCAGGAAAGTCTCAAGAATATACATTTTTACCTTCCCTCCCAGACCTGTTATACAGTGTATGTGACAAATCTGTAAACTACCAAAACCTACAAATTAGAAATCCAAGCATGAATCAACATTGTGGTGCGAGGTCTTTTTTAAAAAGTATTTCTGTTATGTGTATCTCATTGTCCTCCAGATAAAGCCCAGATTCCCACTGTGGCACTCAAGTCACTTCAAGATTTGGCTGCTGCCAAATGGGGAGATGTTGGTCAAAGGGTATGAATTTCCAGGTATGAATCAGTTCTGGGGATCTAATATATTGCCTGCTGACTATGGCTAATCATAGTGCATTACATACTTGAAAATTGTTAAGAAAATAGATCTTAAATGTTCTCAGCACAAAAACAAAATGGTAATTATGTGACATGATGAAGGCATTTGCTAACACTAGTGATGGTAATCACTTTGCAATACGAAAGTGTACCAAACCATCATGTCCTATACCCTGGTCCTCTGTCTGTGACACCTGATTATAATTGTTTTATTATTTGGAAATAATTTCAAATTTTAAAATGTTGTGCAAATAAAAATAGCACTAGGAACACTTGTATACCCTTTACCCAGATTCACCTATTGTTAAAATTTTATCCCGTTTCCATTATCATTTGGCTTTTCTCTCCACACACACACACACTCTGTATGTACAGTTGACCCTTGCAAAACATAGGGTTAGGGGCGCTGACCATCTGAGCAGTCAAAAAATCTGAAAATCCATGTATAATTTAGAGTATCTGTATAACTTATACATATATGTGTTTCCTCTGTGTCTGCATTTCTACACCCAAGAATTGTGTAGTACAGTAGTATTGACTGTTGAAAAAAATCCCCATATAAATGAATCCGTGCAGTTCAAACATATGTTGTTCATAGGCCAACTGTACATCTTCAAGGGCTGTCTCTGTTTCTGTCTGTCTCTCTCCATCTATCTCTATCCATATATACACACTTAATTATGTATATACAGTATATGGCACACACCATACACATATATACATATTTGTATATCCATCTTTTACACACTCATACACACTTTTTCGGAGCCATTTGAGAGTAAGGAGTACACATCATGACCCTTTACGCCTCCACTTCAGTTTCTATCTCCCAAGCACAGAGGCATCCCCTCTGCCACAGCCATGGCCCAGCTCTCAGTTCATGAATTGAACACGGTCACAGTACTTGCCTCTACTGTCCGTATTTTTCTTTTGTCAGGTAACACACTGATGTCCTTCAGGACATTCCTCCCTGTCTAGTACCAGAATTACTCTAGGGTCGGGTATTGAACTGAGTTGCTCCTTCTTTAGCTTTCATTAAACTGGAACATTCCACAGCATTTTGGGGGTCTTTTATGACCCAGTGATTTCTGAAGACTACAGTTCCTTCTCCTGCTAGCACTTTTAACATAATGAATGCTCCTCATGTTGTTTCCTCATGAGTCAACTGGGGTCGTGCCTCTCTGCTGGCATGCTGCTGTGGAGCTAATGTTCTTTCTGATGTGGAGGTACTCAGTGTACGTCTGTCTCTCATTGGTGATTTTAATTTTGATCACGAGTTCAAGGTGGTGCCTGATTTCTCTACTCTATTGTTTAGCTGCTCAGTCATGTCCGACTCTTTGCGACCCCATGGACTGCAGCATGCCGGGCTTCTCAGTCCATCACCAACTCCCGGAGTTTGCTCAAACTCATGTCCATCGAGTCAGTGACACTTGACTTTATACCTACTCTTCAATCTCTCCCTTGCCCATAATAAGCAGCCTGTGGGGAGACACTTTAAGATCATGCAAATATCCTGCTTCTCATTAAAATCTCCACTAAATTTAGCATCTATGGATGGTTTTTGTCCAATCTAATCTCTACAATGATTGCTGTAAAATGATGCATTTCCAGTTCCCACACTCCCTCCATCCACATTTACCAGGGTCAACTGTATTTTAAAATGTGTGTGTGGAGAAAGAGCCCAAATGATAAAGGAAACAGGACAAATTTTTAATTTTAAAATTTACCACTCTAAAAAAAAAAAAAAAATTTACCACTCTAGGGGACTTCACTAGTGGTCCAGTGGTTAAGACTCTGTGCTTCCACTCAGGGTGCACCAGTTCAGTCCCTGATCAGGGACCTAAGATCCCCACCATGCCACAGTTTGGCAAAAATAAATAAATAAATAAATAAATTTAAAAATAAAATAAAATTTACCACTCTAACCATTTTGAGCCACTTTTGGTTCACCATACCTTCTAAGGGCTTCCCTGATAGCTCAGTTGGTAACAAATCCACCTGCAATGCAGGAGACTCGGGTTCAATTCCTGGGTCGGGAAGATCCCCTGGAGAAGGGATAGGCTACCCATGCCAGTATTCATGGGCTTCCCTAGTGGCTCAGATGATAAAGAATCCGTCTGCAATGTGGGAGACCTGGATTCGATCCCTGGGTTGGGAAGATCCCCTGGAGGAGGAAAAGGCTACCCACTCCAGTATTCTGGCCTGGAGAATTCCATGGACTGTATAGTCCATGAGGGCAAAAAGGGTCAGACATGACTGAGCGGCTTTCACTTTCACACCTGCTAAGGACTCTTGGCTAATTCCTATTCACCCTTCAGTCTGGGCTACCGCAAATGGTGGTGTGCAACTGCAGGGGGCACCCTTTACATTGTAGCCATGCCCAGTGGCAGCCGTGGGTCTTGGTTTCTTGGAATTTCCTGTTGGAAGCTTTCCCAGATTCCCCAAGTGTCAATTAGGCAATCCTGCTCTTTGCTTCCAATGCTCTGTCTGCTGACCCCATCAGCATCCTTGTCACATTATATTATCATTGTCTTCTTACTTCTCTGCTTCCCTCATTGGGAAACGAACTTGTCAAGGGTAGAACTTTCTCTTTCTCCTTCTCTGCTGTGCCCCACCCAGAAGATATATTCATCAAATGTCAAAGCAGTTAAAGAGGTGGGTCTCGTATTACAGCTAGTTACCTATATATATGGCTGGCTTCTCCGGTAGAGGACAAAGTCTTTAAGGGCAAGGACCACACTTAATTCATCTCTGTATCCTCTGCCCCTCCCCTTAGTACTTGGCACGGGGCCTCGTTTGTAACAGGTGTGGAAAGAACCTTTGTTGAATGAGTCCTCATGTGTATACTGGTCGTTAAGGAAACGTGTTTGCTCCCTTTCCACAGAACTGCACTGAACTCTGTGGGAAACGCCTGTAAACCACGTGCTGAGCCCTTTGTACCCCGCTCTTCTAGCCCAGCTGGGCCCAGCCCTGCCTGGTCACAAGGCACCGGGAACGCAGGGGCCTGTGGTGGGGGTCACCAGGGTTCTTGTTACTGAGGCGACTCTGAGAGTGACTGAGGGCTGTCAGGGACCCATCCTGAGGCCTGAAGCCTTCCCAGACGACAGTCCCTGGCTCCTCCCAGGGACCCTTCCCAGGAGCTCCTGGCTGAACTATACACAGTTGGCAAGCTGATCTTGGATGCCTTTCTGGTGCTAGACCATTTGGAAGGCACGCTGCTCTGTGGCTGGGTTGACGCAGAAGCAGGAGAGACCCAGTGAGACAGTCTAGGAGGAGCTGGGCTGACCACCCGTCCCTTTTGTCTGGAGCTTAGCCTGCCACTCAGGCAGAATGACCTCTGATGACTGCCCAGATCTGGACCTGGATTCCAGGCTTTCATCTTGCTCGGCAGCCCCTCAGAGTGGAGGCCCGTTGCCATAGCAGCACATACATCTTTGGGGAGGCTGAGCCATGCCCCCAGCTTGGCAACTAGAACAACTCTTCCCAGAAGGCACTGGCTGGGGAAGCTCTGGAGAATGCTCAGCTCAGCCCCCTAGAGGCAGAGTGGAGCCTCAAGAGCAGCCCCAGGCAGGAGTCAGCGTAGTGAGACAACTCCAGCTTTATGCTGAAATTTTAGCCTAGATATCAGCTGTTCTTTAGGTTTTCCTCTCTATGTAAGACAGCACTCAGTTTTTTCCCAGTAGGAAAAAAAATTGCACCCAGGGGCCCAAGATCAGCTAAGTGAAACTCTTGAAACTTACAGCTAGGGAATGGCTAAATTCAGGAAAATAGATATAACATGGGAACCACTAACATTAAAAGTTTTATTTTTTATTTCAAAAGCACTTATATAGCATTAACAGTGTGCCAGGGACTGTTTTAAATGCTTCACAATCTAACTCATTACATTCTCAAGACAATCTTTTAAAGTAAGTACAGTTATCATGCCCATTTTTACATTTGAAGAAAACCTAGGCACAGAGAGGTTACATAACTTGCCTAAGGTCACACAGCTGATCAGTGGCAGAGTCAGGACTCCAGCCCAGGTAGTGTGACCCCAGACCCTGTTCTCTTTACCCTTCTGTCCTGCTGCCCCCCTGGGTTTGCAAACCTTGTAAGCACAGAGCAGGATAAGGAGTGGCCCTTCTCCCTCAGCACCCTCCTTTCTTCCTTGGGCACTTTCATTACAGATCAAGTGGAGTCCAGCCTGTCCACTACTCACATGAGGAGGAGTGAGCGAGACAGCAAGAGTGTGAGAGAGAGAGAATGCGAATGAAGGCACTCTCTGAATGCTTGGATGCTTCTGGAAAAGCCAGCTCTGGCAGGGGCTGAGACATACCGCCATGGTTCCAAAACTCCTGCATTTTATTTCCTGAGCCAAAATTCTGAGCTGAATGTGCTTAGAGACTCCCCAGAGATGAGCATGGCACCTCTTTAACCCTAGCCTCAAGCAACAACCACCACCAAAGAGCAGCCAGAGCTAAGCTTTGGCTTGACACTAAACAGCAGGGAAGAAAGTGAGTGCACCAGGATGGCGTTTCTGAGCTTGCTGTTTACAGTCAGCAAGGCCCCAGTGACCTCTTCATAAAGCTTAGTCCTGAGAAAGCACAGTCAGAGGCCAAATGGGTAACATGTTGGTATGCCTGTGGGAACCTCAACTAGACAGAATGGACTCCCAGGGCATGGGTGAGGGCAACAAACTTTGGAGCAAACTATCCTGCAACCAACATACTTTTTTGCAGGCCTGTGTGTCTGGCCCTCTTCTGGGCACCGGGAATACAAATGTGAGTAAGAATGCTACCATTTGTGCTGACCTCTTGCATGCTCATGTCTACAAAGATGATCCCTGGTGGGTGGGGGGGGGGGAGGTACCGCTGGGATCTGGGGACAGAGATCACTTGGGGGTAGTTAGGGACCCGTGGTGGGAGGGTGACAGTGTTGCCACTGCAAACCCTTTCTGCCTTGTGAGTTTTGTTTCAGAGGCACATGTTACCTGTATATGACCTCTGCAAAAAATAAATAACATAAGAGGGAGAGAGAAACATGAAGATGAGTAAATAGGAAAGTCAACAGCAGGATAAGGGCTCACAAGGACATGTTCAAAGAGCTGTGGGTTGTGGGTAATGGAAGAACCAGGACAGAAAGACTGAATTTACCAATTTGTCCTCCTGGCTTGGGACACAGGCCAGGCTTTAGCCATGCCGGTTATTTTCAAGAGGTTTTTTTTACAATGTCCTCACTAGAGAAAAAAAAAAAGTGTGTTTTCTAGTCTTTTTTTTTTTTCTTCCCCCAAACATGTTCTATGAAGAAACTACAAACCTGACAAGAATGCGGAGGCAGGTGAGGCCTGCCCAAGACAGAAGGGATTTTTGTCCTTTCGCAGCTTTGGCCTCCTCCTCCCTGTTTCGTGGACAAAGGTAACTGCGTGGTAAGAACCATTCACCTGGCAAACACACACGGCTCCCCAGCCAGGCCTGCCCCAGGCACAGAGAAGTGTCTCTCAACAGGCTGGGTGTCTGGCTGGTCGTCGGCCAATGCTGCCTGCTCACTGAGTCTCACCGGGCTGAGGAGCTGGCCCAAGCCTGAGAACAAGGGTCAAAAAAGCAGGTTCTGGTGGTTTTCAGGGTAACAAATGGACATCGTCAATTTTCTAGTGTGGAGTACTTTTTTTCTGGATTGTATGCTGACAGTCTTCAATCCTGGTCTGACTTTCCCTCACATGCCCCTCGCTACCTGCCAGCTTCCTTTCTCACTATGATCACTACCCTTACGGAACGCTCTTATGGGCCAGGCTCAGGCTAAGTGCTTTACATGTATTTTATTTCATGCAGTCTTCACAAACACCCAGTGAGGAAGGGACTGTGGCCCTCTTGGCTTTATAGATAAAGAGACTCAGCCTCAGAGAGACAAACAGCTAGTAAGTGGTGGTGACCAGACAGTGGTTACAAGCCTATAACCACTGCGCTATTAAGGCTTTTAAGCACTCTGCGGTACTGCCTCTCATAAAGTTAATTTTAATATTAGCCTAATCCAACCCTATTTAGGAAGGGAAGTGTGCTGCCAAAAAATCACTTATGATATCCTAAAGTTAAATATAAAAGTTTTTCTGTGATTTCTTGTTTGGGGCTATTTAGGCCAAGGCTTTCCTCCAAGGGCCTAGGTACCCAAGGGTTATGTGGGTGCATACCATTTCGGTAGACAGGAAATGAGCCCAGCTCAGCTGGCCCTGAATCAGGGCCTGAAAAAAGATCTCTTTATAAGATCAGCATGGAAATGAAAGCCTTTAGACCAGGCCCCAGGGACTAAAAAATGCCAAGAGCGTCTTTCCAGTTTATTGCCCCTGGGTTGGGGTGGGGAGGGTACTGCCTGGGGATGAGCATTTTGTAGCTGATAGCTGAGGCTTTTGTGGGTGAGAAGCCAACTTCTAGGTCCCATTGGGTCATCACCTTGGAACTGTAGATGCGCATTTAGGATTCAGAACAAAGAAACTTTCTGACTCCCTTATTCTGTATTCTAGGTTTAGTCCCACAGTGGGTACTCCTGCAGGCAGACAGTCCCTGGGACTCTTCTCCTTCTTAGCTTGCTGTCCTGGTGGTTAATTCTGTGTAGACTAGGCTGAGGGATAGCTAGTGAAACATTGTTTCTAGATGTGTCTGTTAGGGTGTCTCTGGAAGAGATTAGCCTTTGAATCAGTTGTAGAAATAAAAAAGGCAAACCTCCCCAGTGTAGGCGGGCATTATCCAATCTGTTGAAGGTCCCCCACCCTCCTACCAAAAAGGACAAAAGGCAGAAAAAACAGTCAAATTTGCTCTTTTTGATTTGTCCATCTTTTACTGGGCTCAGACACGGATGCTCCTGATTCTTGGGCTTTTAGACTTGGACCTAGACTTATACCATTGACCTGGCTCTCAGGTCTTAAGACTCTAACTGAGTTACATCACCAGTTTGCAGATGGAAGGTCTTGGGACTTCTTGGCCTCCATAATCACATGAAGGTGAAAAAGTGTTAGTCGCTCAGTCGTGTCCAACTCTTTGTGACCTCATGGTCTGTAGCCCGCCAGGCTTCTCTCTCTATGGAATTCTCCAGGCAAGAATACTGGAGTGGGAAGCCATTCCTTCCTCAAGGGGATCTTCCCGACCCAGGGATTGAATCCGGGTCTCCTGCATGGCAGGCAGATTCTTTACCATCTGAGTCACCAGGGATCACATGAGCCAATGTCTATTATAATATATACACACATTCTGTTTCTCTGGAGAACCCAGACTAATAGACTTACTCTCATGGATTTGCATTCATCTTCTAACATGCTGAGGCTGGACACCAAAAGACTTTTCTAGCAATAGTCACTGGAGACACTCTCTCCCTCATATCTCTTCCCTGGCTTCTTCCTGCTGAGGTAAGGACTCAACTGCCTCCCAGGCCGGCCCGAGGGTCCTGCTGCACCAACCCCAGGGCAGCAGCCCTGTCCTTGCTAGCACAGACACAGTGGGCCAATCTGTGAACTCGCCCACCAAGTCCGAGGACATCCACTCTTTCCCTCTTCCTGGAATGCCCTCCCCACTCTGCTCTCCCCACTCCTGCCTCTTCACCTTCAATGACTCACGGTAAAACCTACCTCCTATGCACCTGCCATTGTGTCTTCCAAGTTTTTTCTGTATTCAATATGTAGCCCATTGCTTTCTTATGACTATTAACAATAACAAAATCTTCAGGGGATTTCCCTAGTGGTCCAGTGGTTAAGAATCCATACTTCTACTGCAGGAGACATGGATTTGATCCCTGGTCAAAGAACTAAGATTTCATATGCTACGTGGTGCAGTAAAAAAAACTAACCAGACAAAAACAAAAGAAAACAACACAAAAATCCTAAGGACTTCAGCTAACATTCATTGAGAGCTGTTGTTAGACTTTCTTTCATTTACACATTATCTCATTGAAATCCTACAGCCACACTATAAGACAGGTGCAATAACAATTACTCTCCCCATTTTCCAGGTGAGGAAACTAAGACTCAGGGAAATTAAATATCTTGTCCTAGGACATAGAGCTAAGAAGTGGTAGACCTGGATCTGAACCTAGGTCTCTCGGATCCCAGAGCCATTCTTTGAACGAATGTGAGTTTACCTGTTCTCTTCCATTAGATTCAGTTCGTTAAGGGAGTCTTTTGTTTCTTCCGGATTTTTCCTCCAAACACCCAGTCCTGAGCTCTGCTTGGAGTGGGCAGTTGCCCAATTGATCTCAGTTTGCAGGAGCTCTGCTCTCACCATCACACCCCGCTGGGCATCAGCCTCTGCTTCTATTTAGCTCTGAGAGGGAGATGCAAACAGCAAGGCAGCCAGGAGCTAGAAGCAGGAGGCAGCGGCAAGTGTGACCAATGACCAATGATCCCCCTGAAGTCAGGCAATGGCTCCGTGGCTTCCTGCTGCTCACCTCGTGGCCACATCACACTGCACATCTCTGGCAGTGCAGCTAATGAGGCAGGGAAAATAAATGACACCTGACACTGACATCCTGTTCATGCTTGTGCTTGTTTGGACAGCTGGGCTATCTATGCGGGAAGATCACCTTTTAATATCACTACATTTCAATGGCAACCAGACTCTGCCAGACATCATCTGCCCCCTTGTGGACTGTGCTCCTCTGACACTTGGGGAGAAGAGGAGAGGAAAACAGACGCAGTCTCTAAAATTCCTGGAAAAATACCATTGTCTGAAAATCATGCAGGGCCTGGGAACTGGTGATGTTCACTGACCAGGGACAACAGAAGCCCTTCCGAGCCTTCTGGGTTCTTCTACTCTGACTGGGGCTCCCGACAGCACCTGGCTCCTCACACTTTGCAGTAAAACCCACTTAGCAGGTCTCTGCATCTTTCTGACCTCATACCTGTCTCCCCTTTTAGTCTGCAGCCAGCTTTCAGCAGTCTCCTTTCAAAAATAAGTCCCCTTCCTGCTCCTTTTCCCATCATTCCGTTCTTTCCGTCTCCACTGCCCCCGCCCTAGCTTGTTCTAATCCCCTGCCAGTTAAAGCAGCCTCCACGCCTGCACCTCCTCCCCTCCCGCCCTGCAGCCCTCGCCTCACCCCACTTTGCATAGGAGGTTCGCGCTGCCAACAGGGTTCAAGTTCAAAATCCCCAACCTTCCTCTTAGCCGAAATTACTGACTGATGGCCTATTGTATACAAAGTGCTCTTTAGAAATCTGTTTCAACCTCAGGGCTGGAATCACAATGGCTACCAACAGTTTCTGAGGGTTGCCACAGGCACTTTATACACATTCTGTCCTTGAATCTTCAGGACAATTCTGTGAGGTACTATTATCAGAATGGAAAATGAGTCTCAGAGATGTTAGACAAGTCAGTGTCCCTCTAATCTCCATTTGTCTCTCCCGACTTGTGAGGTGTGGGAAGCTTTGGTCTCCACTTGATAAATTCATTCATCTCCCTCCCTTTCTCCCCTCCCTTCTACCCCTCCAACTTTCCTCCCTCCCTTCCCTCCACACTTATCAAGATTCTACTACACTATGTGCCAAGGACTGTGCTAGTCACTGGGGGTACAATAGTGAGCAAAAAACTACACTCTGGCACTTGCAGTTTGCAACCATTCATTCCTTCCTGCCTTGCACCTTTACTCAGGCCATTCCTCTGTCTAGATGGTCTTCCTTGTACTTCTTTACCAAAATCCAATCCAATCCTCAAAGCTGATCTCGAGTCTGAGTCTCGTGCCTGCTGGGGAGCCTTGCCTGACCATCCACCCATAGTGATTGCTGGTGTCATTCAACACTTACCTTCTGAACAAGTCACTTGACACATGCAAGACCTTCTTGTATCCTTAACTTCCACATTTATGCGTGGATCTTGTAACCCTGACTTTGTTGCAGGGAGGAAGCCAATTCTGACTCCATGTTGGAACTGTTTCTTTGACTTGCTTTTCATTGCTAATCATACAGAATGGTTAGCCTCAGAGAATCCTGCCCCTCTGCCTAACTGTTAAACTAAAGTGCCTTTGTTCAGAACCCTGTGCACCTGGCAGGAAGGAAGAAATTAACACATCCCCTGCCTGAGGCTTGCCATTCTAGGGATGTTTGCAAAATTAATGGCCTTTTTACTTTGCTTCCTCCCCTACCCTCATCTCTGATCTATCAAAGAACCTGGCATACAGACCCCAAAAAGACGGTTATTTTGAGGCACTACCCTGCCATCTTCTCAGTCTGCCGGCTCTCCTTGCCTCAACACCTCATCTCTTGGATTCATTGGCCTGTCGTGCAGCGGGTTGAGCGAGCTTGGACTCTGTAACAACTTGACTGTTCATCTCATAATGGGAAACATTTTCACTCCTCAAGAAGCATTTATCCGAGCACCTACTATGTATTTTTAGCCGTGCAGAAAGTGATAAACCTTTGTGGAGCATCTTTGAATTAACAAAAAGTTTTCATAATTAATCATTTGATTGTCACAAAATGCTACCACTTCCATTTTATTTTTTGACTTAGAAATGGTAATTTAGATTACTTAATAAATATATTCTCCTCATGAAAGTGGAAATACTATAGGTCTGGCTACCATACTTGTTGACCACCCCTATGCCTTCCCATTCCAGATTCTCTTAGAGATACAGATGAAGAAGACACTGAGGCTCAGAGAAGTGACCAAGGTCACACAGCGAGTGTGTGGCGATTTTCTGACTCTAAATCTCTTGTGTCCATTTTTCCACGCTGCATCCCATGAGGAAAAGGACCCTGTTTACATATCTGTGTCCCGGGTGCTGTGCACGGTGCTCTGCACTGAAGCTGGGACTCAGCAGATATTTCCATTGTCAGTGGGCTTTCCCACACACCGGTTTCCTCTGCACAAGGCACTCACTGCCTCTGGAGGAGGGCTGTACCAGTCCCACCCGGTTAGTGAAGGCTCACGTGTCAAGTGAGCACACGCAGACATCCTGCTAGGCGCCCCTTCTGCCGCCTCCGTGCTCTGACATCGAGGACCCCGACACTCTCCTGGGGAGTCATTACAGTGGGACTTCATGGAGGTGAGTCAAGTGTTCTCTGGGCACTCGCTCTGTGGCTACCAGTGTGCCAGGGGCCGCGTGTGGTGGTGAGGAGGGCTGATATTTCAACCCTTCTGATACTGTTGTGGAGCCAAGACTTCCCAGGACACCAGACACACTTAGCGAGCCAGCCGGCACATATCCGAGTTCTAAATTATACAAGCGTGGATGATGCTTTGGGGGATCAGGGGAGGAAGAGTATGGCCACAGTGGTCAGAGCAGGATACTTGGAGGAAGTGGGCTGGCCCAAGCTGGGTGAAGAGCAGCCGGCGTGGAGGGCGCCGCAACCCCGCCGCCCCGCCCCCAGCCCCGACCCAGGCAGCAGTGCCCGGCGGAGCAGAGACGCAGCGCGCCCTCTGCAGGCAGCTGCGAGGAGGCTACTGAGCCCGGAGAGGCGAGTTCGCCATTGGTCGCGGCGGCGGCTGCGCGGCGGGTCTCCCAGCCTGTATCTGTCAGCCAGCCTTGCATTTCCAGCAGCTTTCAGTCGCCATCAGGTCCACGACAGCCTCATTTCCCACTCAGGGCGTGCCCAGCCCTCCTGTCTCTTAGTTGCCTGCAGTCGCCTCCGTGGCAGGAGGGGACATCTCCCTCTGCTACTGCCTCCACTTCCCATCCGCCGCAAAGACTATTGTCGCCAACACGCCGAGAGCGCCCACTACAATGTTTCCCTTGAAAAATCCGGACCTAAACGGACGAGGCTGGCGGTCTCCAGAGAACCCCGTGGTCATTTCACATCTAAGCACAAATTCTGTGCCCAGCTCAGTTCCAGGAGCATCCCAAGTACTAACTCATAGTACTTAGCACAATAGTTCTGTTCTTGACCCTAGTTTACCACTGAGCAAGCTAAGGCACTGAGAACTTAGTACCTTGTCCACCTCCTGGCCTCACACCTGGAAAGAAGAGCCATCCTCTAATCACTACACCAAGGCGTCTCCTGACGCTGCAGACATCAGGTCCTTCCCCACCCAGGCGGATGGTTCCCTTCATACCACTCTCCTTCCTCGGGACTCCCTGGTCATTTTCCAGGAACCACATCATCTCCTGGCCCTGACTTACGTGGGGGGCTGAGCTCTGCTTTCAGGGTTTTTAGCTGCAGGTGCTATTTATAAACATATGTGGCTTGCCTCAGTTATCCTCATCTGGAAAATGGTAATCACAGCACCTGCATCAAAAAGCAGCTGAAAGGATTAAATAAGAGAACCCACATACCACTGGAAGAGTGTCTGGCCCACGATAAAAAGCTCAAGAAGTGACAATGGGTGAGCAATAAGAGACAGAATCCCTGGGGGCTTCCCACCCACTTTCAAAACAGGGAGCAAACCCACTTGCCTTCAGAGTAGATCAGAGGGTCACCTTCACTCTAGGGTTCTCTTCGGCTTTCTGTGGCCGGGGCTGTCTTGGAAGCTGGGAACATCAGGCCCAGGCACAGGAGTATGTCTGGTCTAATCAGCCCTAATATATCACGTGGGTGTGCAGTCGGTACAGCTCTGATGGCAGCGTCCTCAGGTGCCCCAGTAACATGCCTATTCCTCTCCCTTGGAGTGGCCTGAGTCATGTTGTGTGACAGTCAGTGTTCAGCACTGTCACCATCACAACCAGATATCCATCGGATCCGTGTTTGGGGTTCATGATCGAATAGGCAGCATATATTCCCAGGAAGCTAGGGGCACTTGCTATGGAGTCATATCTATTTTTCACATAGATTTGGGGAAGGGGGGGTTTCCAAGGCCCTGGCTCTAGCATGGACCACATAGCAGCAATACAGGAACACGGTGATTCCCCAATCCCTGCTGTATCCAGAGCCTCCCTCTAAGCCCAGGAGCTGGGCAAACAATAGATGCCAGTCAAGAAGGCCCAATGCAACATATTACTGCAGAGTTGTTCCCAGGGTGTAAGAGGCTGGATCCAGTCAAAATTTACTCCTGCAGATCAATAACCAAGGAGCAAAGTTCACACGTTCATTCATCTCTCCTTCTAATGGACATTTACCACACAAAGTTTTCTGCTCCAAGTTAGGAATGTTAAGAGGAACAAGACACAGTCCCTAATGGGGCCAGACAAATACTTAGTCATTTTACAATGACACAAACATTAGAGTTCACTCACTTAATTATTTCTTGAATACCTACTGTGTGCCAGGCACTATTCCAGGCACTGGGGATACAACCATGAATTGAGCATAAATAGACTACTTTAGCAGTTCAGAGGAAAGGGCAGCAAGCACTGGCTAGTGGAGTCTGGGAAGACTTGTGGAAAAAGGGGTGATCTCAACTGGGTCTTGAAGGACTGTGCCTTGGCAGAGAGGTAGGGAAAGGCAGTTTGTGGGTGGGGTGGGGGGCGGGGTGGCAAGTAACTGGACAAAACTGCTCTCCATTTCAGTAAACAAAGAATGTTGCCTGCCATCAAGCCATCATCCACTGCAGTTGCCACCCTCCCACATTAACATAGTGTGCCCTGGGGGAGGAATTCAGAATGGAGAAAAAGAAGATACCAACCCTAGATGCATATCTGAGGAAAAATTTCAATGAGCCCAGATTCTTGCATCTTCTATACATACAAAAGTGCTACAATCATTAACTTGAGATGTCTGTTTTTTTTGTAATTAGCAGTAATCTTCTGATGTTTGACTATATATTTTTTTTCCAGCAAAAAACTCCATTGTATCCTGGCTCCTCCTTTGCCTTTCTGGAACTTTTCCTAGGAGCTATGTGAGAGGCCATCTCCTTGAGTATGGTCCTCAAAAAGGTCCCTGAATAAAACAAACCTCACACCTTTTAGGTCGTGGTTTTTCTGCAGTAATAGTACATCAAATCTTAGAAATATGAGCATGAACACCTGGTGAGGGAATGGCAAATGGTTTGGTTTGGGACTTTGGAGCATGCACGGATGTAGCAGAACAAAAGGCACAAGTTACTGTCTCTCCATAGATGGTTCGATCAGCTAAAATAGACCAGCGCCCTGGTGTCAGCATTTTTCTGAGACCTGCACCCCACCCTTGGCAAGAGGTGAGGGGGCGCCAAACACCACCTGGTTATGGGGTTGTGTTAGTTGGGTTGAGCCTTACCCAATGGTCCAATAACACAATAGCCCCTGCCGCAGGCAAGTAACCTTAGTAGGGGGCTCAGCCTTCCTTGCTAAGAGCCTTCTTTTAAAAGGAGGGTCTGTCCTGAAAAAGTTAAACAAATTTGAATAAATCAAATGTAGCTTTAGGTTAAAATAATTATTCTTGAACAATAATTCTTAAATTGGCTGGAATAGTAAATAACTCATATTCTAAAAATGAACTCTGTAAACAGTGCTTTCTTTGGTTATTACAATTTCTATTTAATATTTGTCAAGTGGTTGTCTGTGGTTGAAACTAGTCAGTTTTCATATTTTAATATATCATGACTCAAAATAAATAGTTGGACAGGCTCACCTTAAAGTTCTCTTTGAAAGTCAAGGACAGCTCAGAGTGCGTTACCTCACCTCTTAAAGCCTCAGTTTCATCAACTGTAAAATGGAGCTTATAATAATACCTACTTCTCAGGACTATTGAGAGAATCAGGAGAGTTAATCCAGGCAAAGTGAATAGCACAACATTGGCATATAGGAGGTCAAAATAATTAGTTATGATCGTGCTTCTGTAGTTTTAGAGAAATCATAGTATTTGGTTGTATTGACTATTTAATCAGCAGAAGCAGGCTTAACAATCCAATCTGTCTAGCTCTAAAAATTCTGAAGAGTCACAGCCCTTGGTAGAAGATTTAAGAAATGATGTTGCAGCTGATACTGTTAAAAAACACACACACACAAACACATATGTGTGTGTATAACTTTACTGTACATCTGAAACTAACACAACATGGTAAATCAGCAATATTTCAACAAAAATTTTTTTTAAATGGGGACTTTCTTGCTTATCCAGTGGTCAAGAATCCATCTGCCAATGCAGGGAACACAGGTTTGATCCATGGTCGGGGAAGATCCCACATGGTGTGGGGCAACAAAGCCTGTGTGCCCCAACTACTGAAACCAGTGCACCCTAGAACCTGTGCTCCACAACGAGAAAAGCCACCATAATGAGAAGCCTGAGCACTGCAACCAGAGAGTAGCCCCTGCATGCCGCAACTAGAGAAAGTCCATGCACAGCAACAGAGATCCAGCCAAAAACAAATAAATAAATGAAAATGATATTGTAACCCAAACAAGAAAAGTTGACCTCCAATTTTCCTGGTAGACAGACTGAGGCACTAATCCATGATGAGCTCTGATGTGACCTAAGAGAGACAGGGAAGCATGGAGCTGAAGTGGGATTACAATTTCAGTGGCCAAACTCCCAGCTATCTATCCTAACTGGCAAGCAGCATGCTTTTACCCAGAAGTCCAAGCCCCCGGCCTCTGACCTTCACTTCTAGGGTCAGCCCACTACAAGGCTCAGATTTTATAATAAAGGGACTCTTGACTCCTGAACTGAATTGCAAAAGTGAAAGATCTTTTGCTTCCAAAGGTCTCAGTGTTGCCTCTCCCCAGCAGCTTCTTTCCCTAGGGAGTCACACCATAGACTTGGGTAATCAGGCAAGGACCTCGTGGATTCCTTGAAATACTGTAAGAACAAAGGGAACCCTGGTGATCACATAGCACTCCTGGGCCAGCAGGGCAGTGGGGGTCTGGGTGTGAAGCAGGATGAATTTTTTTTGGCCTCTGCTCCCTTGAATAACCAGAATTGTAAAATAAGTGCTCTAACTTAAGAGCTCAGGATTACCAACATAACCACATGTTCCTATTCAGTGCATTCCCAGTGTTTTTTTCTTTACAACCTTTTCTTTCTTTGTGTGTGTGTGGGAGAGAGAGAGAGATTCACTTTCTATGGGACATGTGGCATTTTCTCGACTGTTTTAGAAATCCGTAGGTCAGGGATAAGTCCATTACATCAGTCTCCCACGGATGAAACAAAACTCATTTAAGGCATTCCAATAAAACAGTAACACTCGTTGTTATTGTTTAGTTGCTAAGTCGTGTCCGACTGTTTGTGACCCATGGACTGTAGCCCACCAGGCTCCTCTGTCCATGGGATTTCTCAGGGAAGAATACTGGAGTGAGTTGCCATTTCCTTCTCCAGGGGATCTACCCAGAGATCAAACCCATGTCTTCTGCATTGGCAGGCAGATTCTTTACCACTGAGCTACCAGGGAAGCCCAGTAACAGTTGTAATAACAGCAAAATTGTGTAAAGCAGGTGTCCACATTGTTCTAAGCACTTTACACATATTAACCCTGTTAATCTTCATGAGGTAGGTACTGTTGTTATCTGTGTATGACAGATGGGGAAACTGAGGCAGAAAGCAGTTAGGTAAAAATTGGATAGTTGTCAAATGAGAAAGTTTGGTCTTTGAAAATGAGACCTCAGCAGAAACGAACAACATGGTGAAGCAACAATGTGTGTTGTGTGTGTGTTAGCTGCTTAGTTGTGTCTGACTCTTTGCTACCCCATGGAGTGTAGCTCTCCAGCCTCCTCTGTCCATGGAATTCTCTAGGCAAGAATGCTGGGGTGGGTTGCCATTTCCTTCTCCAGGGGATCTTCCCCATCCAGGGATCGAACCTCGGTCTCCTGCATTGCAGGCAGATTCTTTATCATCTGAGTCACCGAGGAAGCCCTCAAAGCAACTATACTTGAGTTAAAAAAAGAAAAGAAAAAAAGAAAATGAGACCTCCAGTCCAGAAGAGTCTTATGAGCAAGTCCTGGGCGAGAAGATGGGGAGCAGTGAGGAGACCAGGTGAGAAGGAAGTCCCAGACCTGGGCGATGCCTCTGCCTTCATGTACAGGGTTGCCTCCAAATTCCTTCATCTATTCCAGCTCCACCAGCAGGCGTAGATGCAGGTTTTGTGGAGATATCAGTTTATATAATTATATTATTTGGGTGCCCCTTTTTAAAAAACACAAACATATCTTTTGAACATTTTACAAAACCCAGTGACCAAATGAATATATTGCTGTGGCACCTCCGAGGGCTGGGAAGGGGTCCATGCAATGGGTGGCTTCAAGGCTGAAGCATCATTAGGTTCTCGGCAAGTCTCTCTCCATTAGGAGAGAGTACATTTGCTCCTCGCCCAGCAGGGCATTGGAAGCTCATTTAGACAAGCATTTCCCTTTGCACTCCCAAACACGAAACCCTAGGAAGCTGATCTGTCAATAGCGGTCAAGCAAAGACTTTGCCCTTGTTATGTCTTTATGGCCACAATCATCTCCATTGTGGGAGTGAAAACATTAGAGATGGTAAAACGTGTCTTGTGATTAGATCCCAGAAGTTCCCTTAAATCTCAATAGTGCTAAATTTCCTCCCCTCATTACAAAAGTCACCCAAGGAAATGAAATCCCAGGATGGGGACCTCTCTTCAACTGACAGTCATGGATTAATACTTTTAGCCTGTAACTCAGTTGTGTCTCTGAAGAGGGTATAGCGAAAATACTGCCCAATCTGTCACTTGAACGCTGTTTATATTTGTTGCCGGGATACCAAAGGCTCTTTTAAGCCTTTGGCTAAGAAGAGCACCGTGCATCTGAACTTGTTCACCTGCACTTAAACCAAATAAATGGCTGAAATGATGGGAAAGTGCCTCCAAAAATTTTGAGTGGAACACAAGGTACTTTTTTTGTGTCCAGAAATTGTAGCATCCAGTATTTGTTGTTCAAATAAATCTCCACTTGCATACCAAAGTGCATATTACAGATAATAAGATGAGGCTTTGAAAAGATGGATATTAACTATTTTGAGGTAAATCAGACCTCCTTTGACCCAAACTCCAAGCTGTAATTTTGTTGCTCAGCTTCTTGGTCTCGAAATTAATGTAAATCTTTACATTTGTAATTTTACTTGCCAACACCAACCCACCCACACAGTCTGCAAATGACTGTTCTGAGTCAGAAACTATTCACTTGCGACTGTGTTAGATATTTTAAAATGTTCTCGGGGAGGATTAAATCACCTAATCCCAGTCCTTTCACTGATTCTGCTTTATGTAAAAATGATGGAGCCAGAGAACATCTCAACTGGAAGGAACTTTAAAGGAGAAATTAAGGTTCTGATGTGAAAAGTGACTTGCCCCCAGGTCACTCAGCAACCAAAGCTAAAGCTGCAAAGGAAAATATTGGCTTCCTTTTAAGGTTTTAATAAAGGATCACATTTAGAAATCCTTGCTCAGAATCCAGAAACTAACCCTTCCCCACCCTCCTGCCTCCAACAGCATCTGTAAGTCCTGGTCCCCAGAGTCTGACACCAGTCTAAAAGAATCATGCCATTTTGAATCCAAGCTGTCAGAATAGGATTCAGATGAAAAACAAATCAACCACTCTCACAACAATATGCATTACACATTTTTTGTCTGAATAGACAAGAAACTGTTCCTAATGGTTACTTTTGAAGACAGGGGCTAGGGATGGGACAGAGGAAATGCTTACTTTTCATTTTATATCTTTACTGTTAAACTTTGAGGACCATGTAGATATTAACTGTGTTAAAAACCCATAAAACAAATTAGAAATACTATGCTTACAAACCTCCTAGGAAAAAGGAAACGTACCGCAGGAACACGGACCCTTGAAAATCTAGTATCCGGCACGGCAGTACTTTAAAATTTTTTTGTACCTTAGTATTCGCAATAGCAGAGGAGGCTGAAAGGGTTCCCCCTGGGGTCTGAGGGCAGTGCCAGAACTCTTTCTACAGCTTTAAAACGCATTCAAATTGTGCAATAGACTCGCTAACATATCCACATCTCTTTTAATACACAAATAATGGCTTAAATGACTTACCGTCCACAACAACTGCCCCTGTGGGAAGACACCCCTGGTTTCTTTATCCGGCGGTCGGAGCACCCGGAGCACTGCCTCCAGTGACTGAGCCGAGTGGCCCCTGGAATGGAGAGCGAGGCTGTGTGCAAGCTGACCTGTATACTGTCTCTCTCACCTGGAATCGGGCTTCACGGATTCTGTTAGGCTTTGAATAGTAACAAAACAATGGCATAAATTAGGGGGTTGCTAAGATTGTGTACTATCAATGTTCACATGAGCATAATGGACATAATGAATTCTATAGCACTATCCTGCACAGCTTGGAGAGATTAAAACCACTTTGTCTTTAAATTAAATTTCAAAAATCATTGAACAACAAGAATAGAAAGAGCGAGGGAAAAAAAAAAAACACACACACCTCATCTATGTCAGCCACCCAATTGTAGGAAGCACCACTTCTTTCTTTCTGATCATTAACGCTTGGTCCTAGGTTTATTTTAATAGCTGCCAGCTCAGTGAGTCCACATCCATTGTAATAAAGGGGGCTTGGGTTCTCTTGTATTATGGTTTTCAGCCCTAAGTGAAGAGCCTCTTATCCCCTTTCAGGATCAAATTCTCTGAAAAAAGACCCAATCTGAAGTTTATTTTATATAAATCCTACACAACATAGTATATCTAGGCTGTTGCAGAGAAAAGAGAAATGGGTTTGAGTTCATTCTTAAGTTGTTCTCTGCTTGGGCAGATCTTCATTCCACAAAATGGATGTCTAATTATGAAAAACTCACATCAGAGAGCTTACTAGATGCCGGGCACTACATTGATTGCTTTACATGCTTTATGTTATTTAACTCTCTCTCCCAAGGCCCCAAGGAAATAAGGCTAGCACTGTTATATCCCCATTTTACAGATGAGGAAACTGAGACCCAGGATAAGTGACTTGCCCAAGGCCATACAGTTAAGTAAGCAGCAGAGCTAGCTTACTTCAAATCCAGGTACTTCTGATTTTGGAGCCCCTGAAATCTTCAGTCTCTTAGTAATTATCATAGTTACCACTTACAATGTTATGTATGTTCTATGGTAGATGTGGTGGTAGTGTTAATCACTCAGTCGTGTACAATTCTTTGTGACCCCATGGACTGTAGCCCGCCAGGCTCTGCTGTCCATGGAATTCTCCAGGCAAGAATACTGGAGTGGGTTCTTTTCCTTCTCCAGGGGATCTTCCTGACCCAGGGAGCAAAACGGAATCTCCTTTAATCCTTGAAACAACTCTCAAAGGCAGGCATTATTAATATCATTTTATAGATGAGGAAACCTGGAGCTTGAAATTAACTTCCCCAACAGCACAGTTGTGGCATAATCCAGGCTTGATACCAGTAGTTTTGTGGGTTTTTTTTTTTTTTTAGCAACTTTAGTAAGATACCTTTTATTGTAGGTATCACTGAAGGTCAGGGATAAATCCATTATATATAAACATTGTGTATATTTAAGGTATATAACTTGATACGTGTACATTGTGTTGACTCAGGTGCTTGGCCAGGTGGCACATAACAAAAAACTCTAGGATCCTGTGGGAATAACGCCTGCCACGCAGACCCTATCTACGAGTGGCAGATAAACACGCTAGTGTGTCGCATTCCTCAGGAATTTTCACCTGTGCAAGTGGTTCTACTTTGACTGTTGTGGTTTGCCAGCCATGGTGCTTCCTACAAACCTCGTGTTCCAGGTAAAATCCCTGGATTTCTGAGGCTACAAGAGCTGCAGAAATTGCAAACATTCTCATGTGTATCGCAAGGAAGGACTTTTCCAAAAGAAACACATCCTCCATTAACTGGGCTGATTAAAATGCCAGCCAAAATGTAGACGCGGTTTCCTTTTTGTAAAGTGAGATTTGAGTTCGTGGCAGATCTCTCCATAATCTTTAACAGCACTGCCGTCTCAGCACTGCCTAACTATGCCAGTTCTAATCCTCTACTTTGAACAGGATTAAATTGACTTGCGACAGGTGAAGATGGCGGGGGGACGGCAACTGGACAAAAATTGGTAACCGTTACCACCTTACAGGCTTCGCTGGTGGCTGACAGTAAAGAACCCACCTGCAATACAAGCCTGAGTTTGATCCCTGGGTCAGGAAGATCCCCTGAAGGGAATGGCTATCCACTCCAGTATTCTTGCCTGGAGAATTCCATGGACAGAGGAGCCTGGTGGGCCACAGTCCATGGGGTCAGAGTTGGACATGACTGAGGGACTAACACTAGCACCACCTTATAACACTTTTGTTTAAATGAAACTCATGGAATGAATTTCATCATGAAATGAGATGAAATTCCAGTGTAAAATTCAGCTAGTATTTCTTCATTAATAAGCACAAGATAGGAAAGGTGGGTCCAGAGTGCTTTTTAGAGAAAGCTCAACAGCTATGACTGTCCATAGGCAATGGACCAACAGTTTTTGGTTGCTCTGGGTCTGGAATGTTGATGGGTCACACAGCCAAGCTATTCTTTGCTAAGTGGATGGCTTAAGATTGGTTTTAGAAGAAAGCTCTGTCACTTCAGGATATACTGCAGCATTTATTAAACAGGCAGCATTTACTCAAATGTAGCCCTTACTAAATTATCAAATGTACTTTTAAATGAAAACAAAGCACAAACAAAACTATTCCAGGTATTTTTTATTTCTTCAAATTTATTTGCCAGGAGTGACTGAAATAAAAAATTAATTGGGTCCCATCGTCATCATGGAAATGGCTTTAAGAGAAAACTGGTCAGGTGAATATTATTGCTTCCCATTTTCAACCAGTAAATAGTTGCCATTGATAAATAGACAGCTAACAGTCTGTCAGGAATGCTCAAGATATGTTATATAATACAACATGCCTAGTCACAGGAGAAAAACTAGGAAATAACTTAGGTGAACTTCTTGATTTCATCATACAGGACAAGCACAAAAGCCCCACCCATGCCTCTGAGAACATTGGACCACGCGCCTTTGAAAAAGGCTTTGGCTCCTTCGTCACGAGCAATCTTCCTCCAGCAGTCAAGCGTGCCTGTGTACATGATATCAGCTGCAAAGGACAAAGACAAAAGGTTGGTGACCCGAGGCTGATGAAAAGTCCTTATGTTTAACTAGACTAACCCAGCGCCCCACCTCTAAGAGTTACCGTCAATTTTAAAAAATCCAACATTTACACATTAGTGTGGCCAATACTGCAATCTTAATATGGTGACTAAAGGACAACAGGGAGGTGCAGACAACCTGCTGGCCTTAACCTGACACCAGGCAAGCCCTCTTGGGCACAGGAACCCAAAAGCCCCGCTGAAAGGAGACTGTGCAGTGGATGCAGACCAATCAATCCCAGCTGGGATCTCAACAGACTGCCATTTTCAAAGGCAGGCATGGCTGGTCTGTGCCCATGTGCCATGCCCACATCTGTATCTTCTGCTCCAGTGGAACTTACTTCCTTTGCGCCCTGACTGCATCATCATGCGGCGACGCACAGTGTCAAACGGATAGGAAGTCAACCCAGCAACTGCTGTGACCGACTGTGCAATCATCCAGCTGATGAAGATATGTGTGTTCTTGGGATCTGGAAGCATTCCTGAGAATAGGAGAGAGACACTTTTACCAGTAAGCAAAGTCTTCCTGACTTGTTTTCCATGTCCCCACCCCACCCCCAACATCTCCTCTGCACACCAAGGGCTGTATGGGGTGACCCTGGCTGCCTTCAGACAACCCTTTAAACCATCTCATATGGACAGTTCTGAAGCCCACGGGCAAACTTACCCTTGGCAGTGTCATAGATACCGAAGTAGGCAGCTCGGTAGATGATAATACCCTGCACAGACACGTTAAAGCCTTGGTACAGGCCTCTAATCCCGTCAGATTTGTAGATCTTAACCAGGCAGTCACCGAGGCCTCTGAATTCCCTTTCAGCTCCAGCTTTGCCCACGTCGGCTGCTAGACGGGTACGGGCAAAGTCGAGAGGGTACACGAAACACAGGGACGTGGCCCCGGCGGCACCACCTGATGCCAGATTCCCTGCAAAGTAGCGCCAAAACTGGGTCCTCTTGTCCACACCACCCAGGAAGATCTGCTTGTATTTATCTTTGAAGGCAAAGTTGAGAGCCTGGGTGGGGAAGTATCTGATCACATTGGCCAGGTTACCACGCCAGAAGGACAGGACTCCCTGCTCCTTGGGGATACGAACCACGCAGTCTATGATGCCCTTGTACTGCTTATCTGCAGTGATTTGCTTGCTGGCATGCTGCACCTGACGGACAAGAAGGAGGCCAACAGAAAGAGTGATAATCACGAGAAAGGAAGAGAATATAGCATCTCAATGGACACCCTTTAAGGTTAGTTGGCTCCCGCCTGCCCCAAGTCTAGTCTTCTGTGTCCCACAGGTGGGTCCCTCCTAACCTTCTGGCGCTGTCACAGACAGAAGCATTAAGCCTCCACCCCTTTGGGTGAGGAGGTGCCACCCTCAAGAGGAGCCGTGACCTTTAGACCTGGGAGAAAGGTCATTATCTCAGACCCTGGTTCAGAGGCATTAGGGCGAGTCCCACGTCAGGCGCGGTCACCCTGGTGACCGTGGCCTTCGCCTCAGGTCCCCGGGAGCAGCTTCCCTTCCGCTCGGGTCCCCCTCTCCTGGAGGTGACCCGAGGGCCACCACCCGCCAGCCTGTGCGGGCGCGCCCTCTAGAGCCGGAGTAGCAGAGCGCGCCGCCAGGCCGCGGGGACGCGCCGGCGGCTGCGCGGGGGCGGACGCACAAGGGACACGCGCTTCCCGGCGCCGGCTTCCGGCCCGGCCGGTCTGAGCGCGGCTGCCGGCTGCGAGGCCGCTCCACCGGCCGCATGGCCTCCCCCAGGCTGTTATCTCCTTGCCACGACCCTGAGGTCCTCGGTACGGGCAGGTGTCCCTCTTTTCAGCGCCTTCGCCCTTGACCCCAAGGCCCGGGAGCCACTGACTCCCGGGCTGCCCCATCCGAGTTCGCTGCCTCTGGGATGCCCAGGCCCTGGTCTTCCTCCGCCCACCCTCCGCCCCCGACCCTTTCCGAGATCCTGAACTTCAGATCAGTAAAACACCTCTCTGAAGTCTGCCTTTTGGTCCTACCCCGCGGCCACCCCTGCTCCCACGCTGCCACTTCCCTGGGCAGATCCCGAGGGCTGGTTCCCCCAGGCCCCGGACCACCGCTTCCCGCGCGGCCCCTCCCCCCACTTCCTGGTCACGCTCTCGGATCCCGAGACGTACCTGCAGCAGCAGCTTCACCCGCTCGATGGGCGCGACCGCGGTCTTGGAGATGGCCGCGGCCACTCCACCTGCCAGGAAGTCCTTGGCGAAGGACACGGCGGCATCTGTCATCTTGGAAGGAAAGAGTAAGCGAACGACTGAAAGATAGGCGAGGAACCGGCTTGGACTCCGGGGCTCTGGGGCGGAGCGAAGCAAATGGCTGATTTATATAGGGGGAGCCGGCGCCCGGGCGGCCGGCGTCGGGGGCGGGCGCAGAGCCCCGGCGCGCGGGGCGGCGGGGCCGCTGAGTGGCTGAGAGCGCGGAGGGAGGAGCCGTGGAGTCGGGCAGGGACCGCCCTCCGCGCCGCCCAGGCTTGCCAGCAGCACCTGACCCGGCCCGAGGAGGCGGCGGCGCCAGAGTACCTGACCCCGACGGGGGACCCCGGGGGGAGGCCCCGGGGCGCGGAGGGGGAGAGGTCACAGTGTGTCTGGACCAGAGTGAGGCGCGGTGTTTAAGGGGACCCCAAAGAACCAATGAACAACCCCCCCCCCCCGCTACCCAAATTTGGTTGTCAAGAGAAATCATATTGAATGCAATATTTAAAAAATTCATATAGATAAACTGAGGCGCGCTGGTCGGTCGCCTGTTTTTGTAAATCAAGTTTACTTGGAGCCCCAAG